>NC_092235.1:6673083-6700165 GCF_036320965.1 Panulirus ornatus | reverse complement strand
AGCTCCTGCCGTTGTCAAAACAACTGGCCAATGTTCCGAATGCCTAACAAACCAGCAGATCTTCCCATTTTCAAGGCAACTGGTAGACCATCCCATCGACAGCTTAATATATCCTTCCAACGTGATATCACAGGCAAGATCTTACGCTCTTATCGATTGCATATCTTCCTATCTTGTAAAGTCAGGAGTGTGTTTTGTGGTCCGGTGTTCGCTACTGTCTTACCCAGGGAGACGGGAGAATAAAGCTGGAAGAAAAGAGGAGGAGGAGGAATGAGAGAGAGAGAGAGAGAGAGAGAGAGAGAGAGAGAGAGAGAGAGAGGAAATGAAAAGTACAATGAATTTGAGCGAAGTGAATCATTTTATCAGTCACCTAATTTCTCGCAGTTACACTTTTCAAGAATTGCAAACTTTTAAGGAAATCCCTGTTCTGTAACTCGAATCATCCGGTTTGTGAGGTGAAAACTCATTAAATACAGAACGAAAATAGAGATGAATTTAAAGATACTTGTAAACTTTTTGATCTAAGAAGAGAAATTAGAACCTTTTGGAATGCAAATGCCACATAGATTGTCTAGCAAAGACTGTGTCAAAAGGAGAAAAAGGTCAGAGACTGAGAAGATAAAAAATTCTCCCACTTCTGACATGAGCGTTGAAACTACTCGACCCCAACAGCTCCTGGGAGGACACGAGAGTCGGACCCGTCGTCGCGAAGGAAAAGTAGTGGTCGGGCGAGTATATGGTATGGGAGGCAAGTTGTTAGAAGCAGTGAAAAAATTTTGTCGAGGATGTAAGGCATGTGTACGTGTAGGAAGAGAGGAAAGTGATTGGTTCTCAGTGAATGTTGGTTTTCGGCAGGGGTGCGTGATGTCTTCATGGTTGTTTACTTTGTTTATGGATGGGGTTGTTAGGGAGGTGAATGCAAGAGTTTTGGAGAGAAGGGCAAGTATGCAGTCTGTTGTGGATGAGAGTGCTTCAGAAGTGAGTCAGTTGTTGTTCGCTAATGATACAGCGCTGGTGGCTGATTCGTGTGAGACTCTGCAGAAGCTGGTGACTGAATTTGGTAAAGTGTGTGAAAGAAGAAAGCTGAGAGTAAATGTGAATAAGAGCAAGGTCATTAGGTATAGTAGGGTTGAGGGACAAGTCAATTGAGAGGTAAGTTTGAATGGAGAAAAACGGGAGGAAGTGAAGTGTTTTAGATATCTGGGAGTTGATTTGGCAGCGGATGGAACCATGGAAGTGGAGGTGAGTCATAGGGTGGGGGAGGGGCGGAAGTTCTGGGAGCGTTGAAATATCTGTGGAAGGCGAGAACATTATCTCAGGAAGCAAAAATGGGCATGTTTGAAGGAATAGTTGTTCCAACAATGTTATATGGTTGCGAGGCGTGGGCTATAGATTGGGTTGTGCGGCGGAGGGTGAATATGTTGGAAATGAGATGTTTGAGGACAATATGTGGTGAGGTGGTTTGATCGAGTAAGTAATGAAAGGGTAATAGAGATGTGTGGTAACAAAAATCGTGTTGTTGAGAGAGCAGAAGAAGGTGTTTTAAAATGGTTTAGTCATATGGAGAGAATGACTGGGGGAAGATTGACCAAGAGGATATATGTGTCAGATGCGGAGAGAACGAGGAGAAGTGGGAGACCAAATTGGAGGTGGAAGGATGGAGTAAAAAAGATTTTGAGCGATCGGGGCCTTAACATGCAGGAGGATGAAAGGTGTGCGACGAATAGAGTGAATTGGAACGATGTGGTATACCGGGGTCGACGTGCTGTCAATGGATTGAACCAGGGCATGTGAAGCGTCTGGGGTAAACCATGGAAAGTTTTGTGGTGCCTGAATGTGAAAAGTGATCTGTGTTTTCGGTGCATTATACATGACAGCTAGAGACTGTGTGAACGAATGGGGCCTTTGTTGTCTTTTCCTGGTGCTACCTCGCGCACATGCGGGGGGAGGGGTTGTCATTTCATGTGTGGCGGGGTGGCGAGGGAAATGAATGAACCCAGCGAGTATGAATTATGTACATGTGTAAATATGTAAAGGTCTGTGTATGTATATATGTATACATTGAAATGTATAGGAATGTATATGTGCGTGTGTGGACGTGTATGTATGTGCATGTGTATGTGGGTGGGTTGGGCCATTCTTTCGTCTGTTTCCTTGCGCTACCTCGCTAAAGCGGGAGACAGCGACAAAGTATAATAAAATGAAATAAAATGATAATGATAATACAATGAATTAATTTCCAGTGAGAGGAAGACAGTGTAAGGGTGGGCGACACGCGCTCAAGGCAGGTGGACCAAGCGTGGCTGGTATGGGAGGGAGTGAGGCAGCTGGGTGGAGGAATACAGACAAAATTGATGTTTTACACATAAGCTTCAACACTGGTTGTAAACAGATGGGCATTTAACAGTTCTGAAGGTCGCTGTTGGTGGGAAGGAGGGACTGGGTGTGGTGTTGGGCTGGGATGGGTAATGTGTAGCCAGCAAGTAGGTGTTGCCGCCATATTGGAAAAGTTAGTTATTTACGCACATCTTGACGTAGCATAACAGAAACAATTTAACATTTTATGAATAGTATGGACGTTGCTTAGTAATTTAGGATACTATGAACCAATGTTTTGTTTTATTTAGCAATTACAGGTGAGCAACTGATATTAATCTTGGCACATGTGGCATCTTTCCCCAGCCCCTCCAGCCCACCCTCTCACTCCTTCATACCCACTCACCTCAAGCTTGGTCACAGCAAATTTGTAAGTTCTCTATAATTTCATTCCCTCCAAGATAACATTAACATTTTGCTGGTGTTTTTGGAAGCATCTAGAATAAGCGGGGCAGTATAACTGTGGGGTTATAAAAGTGTCGGCAATGTGGCACTAGCCTCTGGCTATTTTCCCGCGGCCTTCAAAACTGCAACAACCACAATGATACCTAAACCCAACAAATCCAACAGAGACCCCATGAACTACAGACCATCAGCCTACTTGAGTCCATTGGGAAGACATATGAAAGAATCATAAACAACAGACTTAGACAACACCTTACAAACAACAACCTACTCTCACACAAACAGTTTGGCTTTCACCAACATCGCTCCACACAAGATGAACTTAACATCATTATGAACTACATAAGAAACAACACGCGGACACACAAAATGACCGCACTCATCACAAAAGATGTTGAAAAAGCCTTTGACACCGTGTGGCACGATGGATTGAGGTATAAACTAAGCACCCAATTCCAACTCCCACGACCCATCATTAAGCTTCTCTCTAACTATCTTAGCAACAGAAAAACCCGAATCAAATACAGAAACATTTACTCAAACTACTTCTTCCTTAATGCCGGTGTACCCCAAGGCTCCGTGCTGGCCCCCACTCTCTACACACTCTACACAAATGATCTTCCCAATCCTATACACCTGGACTCCATCACTCTCCAATATGCAGATGATGTCACACAGCTAATCAGAGCCAGAACCCTCACACACTTAATCAATAGAACCCAACAGGAAATTGACCACGTTTCGCTCTGGGAGTTAAAATGGAGGATTAAAACAAATCCTGCAAAATCCAACATATCCTACTTTAATGTACGTCAGAGATACAACATAACTAATGTCTACCTACACTCCCGTATACACCGACATTTACCCATTCCCATCTCAAACACCAACACTGTCCTGGGCCTAAACTATGATGTACACCTGAGAATGAACCGACATATACAGTGTAGAGCGGCTATTGCGAGAGCGGAGCTCGCAAAATTGTAGATTCAGAGAGGCGCAATTCAAATCCAAATTGCACCTCTACAAAGCATTAATGCGACCTCTTATCACATACGCCCCTTCAGCTCTGGAACTCGGAGCCAAATCCAACATCCGTGCACTCCAAATCATTCAGAACAAAGCTCTACGTTGGGTTTTTAACATCAAATGGCACGAGTTCATCAGGAACACAGAACTTCACGAGATAGCACGAATCCCTCCTCTAAACATCTACTGGAGGATAGTGTTTGAAAGACAAGTAGAGCGATTTCAAATACATCATACTCACTGGATTGATTACTTCAACAATCTCCTGGGAATAGACCACCCAGGTAACATGTTTAATATACAACCTGGACAACATCCAGTGCTAATATATCAAAAAACTTGAAAAAACTAAAAACCTCTATAGATCTTTCTGCTAAGTCCGTGCGGGGAACGCCTTGGTAAAATCAGTGTCCATCAGCCAGAGATACGATCCATCTATATATCTTAAAAAAATATTCAAAAAAGAATAAAATAAAATAAAAAAGTGATAAAAAAAAATAGATAAATATATATATAAAATAAAACCTTGCCCTCCACTCATCATCTCCGCCCTTAACCTATTTTTCCTATGCAAGCTGGCTTAAGCACTGGCTCTTTTCCTCCCTCTAAAATTCACTTCCTCTGACAATTCTTTCTCTTTCCCCCCTCTCTTTTCCTCCCTCTCCTTGGAAGGGACTTTTCTATCATCATCATTGTCATTTGTATACATCATCTTTTCTAGCCATTCGAGAAGGTTCTTGCTGCTCCTGTCTCGGCCACGTGTTAACCACGTGGATGATGGAGGATTAACCGCCAGATCCCACGAAGAAAGAAGAAAGAAGAGAGAAGACAGAAGAGAGAAGACAGAAGAAAGAAGTGGATTGTAACGTTGCCTCCCGCGTTGGTCCTTCCCGCGGGAGACCGTTACGGTGACGACGCCGGCAGGCTGTTCCCTCACCACCCTCGCTGCTCCCCACACCCCCGCGTTGCCTCCACTCCATCTTCACATCCCTTTTTATTTTTCATTTTTTAATCATCCATCATCCATCTCTCGACCGTTTGGCTTGAGCAATCTCTACCCCAGCTTCCCCAACCCATTCTGGAAAACTCATTTTCCTGAGGAGTGGAGGCTGGAGTGGACCTGTTCTCACCTGACGGGGTGGAGACCCTCACACTATCTCTTACCTCTCCCACGCCACCAACCATCCCTCTCCGACCCCTGTCTCGTCCGCCACCCTGACCCCCAACGAAAACGTATCCCAGGAGACCCCCAGTAACACTTCCAACTCTCCCCCAACAACTCAACCTGTCACCCTCCCAACTTCCAATACCCCCTCCGCACCCCCTAACACAACTCCATCCACAACCCCCCAACCCAACACCAACAATCCTACTGTCTCTCCAAATACCGATTCCTCTCCCACCCCCACCGTCTCAACTTCCACCACCACGACAGTTCCCCCTGAACCTCCACACTCCATCTCCCCCTCCACCCAGCCCAACCCTTCCTGCGCCTAACCCTCCAAGAGGAGCCCCAGCACCTGACCTTGCCGACACACCTGACAACCCACCAACGGTCAACCTTGACCTTCATATTGTCGACAATGACCCTCTCCCCTCCCCTCTCCCCTCTCCTGACCCCTCGCCAGATAGATCCCGACCCAAGACTAGAAACATGATACAAGTGAAACTCTCAAACGGTGCGTCAACGGCCTTCATCGACAACAGACACAGAAGGACAATAAACTTCCATAAGTCGTAAAATGCTAAAAATCTTACAATTTAACGTGCGCAGCTATCACAATGGCCGTCATCTGATTGCCACTCTCCTCGAACAGAAAAAACCCGTTGTTGTGATACTTAACATCACATGTATCACCAACGGATACAGAATTAGACATTGCGGGTATACATCACGACAGTCTCCAGACAGTAGACACGAGGGAGTCGCTATTCTCATACGCAACACCATCGAACACGAATACCTCACCACCTCATGGCAATACGAACACATTCTAGCAGTTAAGATAAACACAATACATGGCTTCATAATCTTCTGCACCGTACACCCAGGCGACCCCAGGCCGCACACCCAGGCCGCACACCTAGGCCGCACAACCAGACGACCCCAGGCCGCACACCCATGATGCACACCCAGGCAGCACACACGGGCTGCACACACAGGCCGCACACCCAGGCCGCACACACAGGCAACCTCAGGCCGCACACCCAGGCGACCCCAGGCCGCACAACCAGGCGACCCCTGGCCGCACATCTAGGCCGCACACACAGGCGACTCCAGGCCGCACACCCAGGCCGCACACCCAGACTACACACACAGGCAACCCCAGGCCGCACACCCAGGCGACCCCAGGCCGCACACACAGGCCGCACACCCAGGCCGCACACACCGGCCGCACACCCAGGCGACCCCAGGCTGCACACCCAGGCCGCACACCCAGGCTGCACAACCATGCAGCACACAGAGGCCGCACACCCAGGCCGCACACACAGGCCGCACACCCAGGCTGCACACCCAGGCAGCACACAGAGGCCGCACACCCAGGCGACCCCAAGCCGCACACCCAGGCTGCACACACAGGCCACACACCCAGGCGACCCCAGGCTGCACACCCAGGCTGCACACACAGGCCACACACCCAGGCGACCCCAAGCCGCACACCCAGGCTGCACACACAGGCCACACACCCAGGCGACCCCAAGCCGCACACCCAGGCCGCACACCCAGACTGCACACACACAGACGACCCCAGGCCGCACACCCAGACTGCACACACAGGCGACCCCAGGCCGCACACCCAGGCGACCCCAGGCCGCACAACCAGGCGACCCCTGGCCGCACATCCAGGCCGCACACACAGGCGACTCCAGGCCGCACACCCAGGCCGCACACCCAGACTACACAAACAGGCAACCCCAGGCCGCACACCCAGGCGACCCCAGGTCACACATCCAGGCCGCACACCCAGGCGACCCCAGGCCGCACACCCAGGCAGCACACACAGGCGACCCCAGGCCGCACACCCACGCCGCACACCCAGGCGACCCCAGGCCGCACACCCAGGCCGCACACACAGGCGACCCCAGGCCGCACACCCAGGCGACCCCAGGCCGCACACCTAGGCCGCACAGCCAGGCCGCACACCCAGGCGACCCCAGGCTGCACACCCAGGCCGCACACACAGGCGACCTCAAGCCTCACACCCAGGCCGCATACACAGGCGACCTCAGGCCTCACACCCAGGCCGGACACCCAGACTGCACACTCAGGCCGCACACCCAGGCCGCACACCCAGACTGCACACCCAGGCCGCACACACAGGTGACTCCAGGCCGCACACCCAGACTGCACACCCAGACCGCACACACAGGCGACTCCAGGCCGCACACCCAGGCCGCACACTCGCGCTGCACACCAAGGCAGCATACCCGGGCTGCACACACAGGCAACCTCAGGCCGTACACCCAGACTGCACACACAGGCGACCCCAGGCCACACACCCAAGCGACCCCAGACCGCACACCCAGGCCGCACACCCAGGCGACACCAGGCCTCACACACAGGCCGCACACACAGGCCGCACACCCAGGCGACCCCAGGCCGCACACCCATGCCGCACACCCAGGCGACCCCAGGCCACACATCCAGGCCGCACACACAGGCCGCACACCCAGGCAGCACAACCAGGCGACCCCAGGCCGCACATCCAGGCCGCTCACACAGGCGACTCCAGGCCGCACACCCAGGTCGCATACCCAGGCGACCCCAGGCCGCACTCCTAGGCCCCGCACACAGGCGACCCCAGGCCGCACACCCAGGCCGCACACACAGGCGACCCCAGGCCGCACACCCAGGCCGCAAACACAGGCGACCCCAGGCCGCACACCCAGGCCGCACACCCAGGCGACCCCAGGCCGCACACCCGAGCCGCACACACAGGCGACCCCAGGCCGCACACCCAGGCCGAACACCCAAGCCGCACACACAGGCGACCCCAGGCCGCATACCCAGACTGCACACCCAGGCTGCACACACAGGTGACTCCAGACCGCACACCCAGGCCGCACACCCAAGCCGCACACCCAGACGATCCCAGGCCGCACACACAGGCCGCACACCCAGGCCGCGCACCTAGGCCGCACACCTAAGCCGCACACACAGGCGACCCCAGGCCGCACACCCAGGCCGAACACCCAAGCCGCACACACAGGCGACCCCAGGCCGCACACCCAGGCTGCACACACAGGTGACTCCAGGCCGCACACAGAGGCAGCACAACCAGACTGCACACACAGGCGACCCCAGGCCGCACACCCCGGCGACCCCAGGCCGCACAACCAGGCCGCACACACAGGCGACTCCCGGACTCTTGGTAATGGTGCAGGAATTTAACTCTACAAGTGAGGTTCCTAAACTTGACCCAAAATGTTCTGGTCCCTATAGAGTATTAGCTCATTTAAAGGGACATAAGTTTAGGGTTTGACATCTAAATACAGGTGACATTCGTGAAGAACATGAGGATCACTTGAAAAATTTACAGTATTCTGAACATGATCATCCCGGTACCATACCAGACAGTATTCCTCAAATCCCAAACAATGTCACTCAACCAACTTCTACCACTGTTCAGACTGTCCCCACACCACAACCGACCACCCTCACAACACCACCACACACACATCAGTATTCATTAAGACCTCGCCTTTAAGAAGTTGCTAAGTTTATCATTTTCCAGGTTCTTCCTTCTCATGTCCTTATGGTGTCTTCCTGTATATGACACCATGGCAGTACCAGGCGCCCTTCTCACGACTTCCCGCGGGGTCCACCTCGTGAGGGACACAGTTAAGTTGGGCCTGGAGGGTCTGCCCTACACTTACGATAATTTAGTAAAACTAATGGAGGCCGTACCTCGCTTACGGTCTACCCTGCTCAAGTTTTACACCAGTGCGTCCATCAGAAACTCTAGTGTTGCTCCTGGACCTCCAATTTTGTTAAACCAGTGGACCTGGAAATTGAATGGTACCTGTGTGATTTTGTATGACATAATACAAGACATTGAATCTCCAATAAATATTAATGCCAGGATCAACATGAAAAAGCAAAGGAGAAGCAAGAGAGGTCTGCCTAATTTTGTAGGGTCCCTTCAATCATATTTGTTTAGTATTGCTACTCAGGAAGAACTTAATTCAGTTAGGAATCAGGTTAGATCCTTACAATTTCAACAGCTTCTTAACAACAGGTATATTAAGGCTAAAGCTAAGATCTTAAAACAACATTCTAAATATCTGAATGACGTAATGTTAACTGATAATAACTCGACACAACATGTAGCACTACTGTCAAAGTCTCATAATCCCATATATGCTATAGTGGCTATTTCCACATATGTTGATAGTTTATATGCCCAGATCACTTATCATGCACATTATTTCACTGGCTTATTGGAAGATGTTAATAATCTAGTAAACCAAGTTGTCACACCATCATTTTTTCCCTTCTCGGAACTCACACGTATCATTAAACGAGCGATGACGAAATTCGGTTACACCCCAGCTCTCCCTCTGCATCACGTGGCCAGTTATTACTCCTTACTAACGGTTGACGTGATCCTCGAAGTGGTCATTATCCACATACCATTCACTGACTCCAATACTTACAGCCTTGTGAACGTAATACCATTCCCTTTTAATTATACAAAAGAGTTGCAAAAAACTATCGTCCTTGCTGATAACATGAACTTTCTATTATGAAATATTTATTCCTCGTTGATTGCACATCTCTCCATGGATGATTTAGCATTGTGCCATAAACCATTGCTTGACAACTTGATTTGCAACCCCCCCCCCCTGGTTTTCCATAATTTACAAACAAATTCATGTAAGTACCAACTACTTTTCGGGCATCAACAAAATGTTCTTCGTTCTTGTTCCTTTAAGGAAATTGTTGTTAATGAACCTTACATTGAAAGTATGGACCAGTATCACGTGCTGTTTTTCCTTGACCAACAAAATGTTCTTCTTCATTGCCCACCTAATCATCTCAAATCTTATTTATTTCTGGGACACATTCAGTTAGGACAACAATATACTCTTATCAGTTCCAGTTTCAAATTGTTCGGCACTCATGATCATTATTTGGGACAAACTGATAGAACTATCCCGAGTTTAGGACGAATCCCCCAAAACATCAACTTATCAATCATCAATGAAGTAAAGATCCAACATCTTCCATCTATGGTTCAGGACGATCGAGATTCTACAATAGATGTTCTGGCTTTTGTACCTTTTAAGTACGCTTCTCATATATCTGGAATTTCAATTGTTTCATTGTTTATTGCACTTATATTTGTGTTCGTAGTATTTATGTTATATTGTCGTCTACGACATAAGGTATCTAATGTAGAATTCAGAAGGTAGTTGCAGCAGCACTTCCTTATTTAAGGAGAAATCTAACTCCATAATAATATGTATTCAATAAGTTGTTTGATTTTTTGATTTTTTTTCATTTCATTTGCATACTGGTTTTGTTTACACCATATATAATATCCATGTATATATCTTTATGATAATCTAATAATTGTAAAGTGTGTTATCCCTCTTCTCAAGCATACTAGTTGATATAGGAATAACTCTTGTACATACCTACAATTTGCTTATTTCTGTACTCTTATATTCAGTATTATTTCATGTATAACATTAACTTATCATGGCTGGCAGGAGCTTGAGCCAGGTTGTGGCCGAGCAAAATGTAAGACTCACGCACACTACCATTAGTTTTTTATTAGGTATTTGTTATTATCATTTTACTGTGAGTTACATAGAGTTAGATGCATGTTGCCACGGGCTCACTGTTCCCACGGGCTACTGTTAATCAGGATGTTTGAACACGTAAGAGCTGATCTGTTATTTGAACACGTTGTTGAATGGGTGTTGACGGACTCCCATATAACCCCTGTCAGTGTGACCTGAGGGGACACACTGGCCAGCATCGTCACACTGTTCACTAGAATGTGTCGTAGTGTGTCATAAGACTATAGCCCAGAGTACTACAGATGGACGTACACGTTTTGTTGTAATAAATCTACAAAGGCCGCCTGATCTTCATGGAGTACCACAGACGAAGAAGACCTGATTTCCGTCCTATCAACTCAACCGTACAGAGGGGGGGTGTCATTTCATGTGTGGCCGGGTGGCGACAGGAATGAATAAAGGCGCAAGTGTGAACTATGTACCTGTATATATATGTATATACCTTTGTATGCATATATGTATACGTTGAAATGTATAGGTATGTATATATGCGTGTGTGTACGGGTATATATATATATATATATATATATATATATATATATATATATATATATATATATATATATATATATATATATATATATATATATATATATATATATACGAATAAAGTACATATGAACGCGCACCTTCATAGAACATACAAACCTCCAACAGCCAGGATCGAACCCGGGACCCCTGTGCAAGAGGCAGGCATTTCAACCGCTATGCGAGCCAGGCCCATAACCTAGCGGTTAGCATGCCTGCCTCTTGAACAGGGGTCCCGGGTTCGATCCTGGCTGTTGGAGGTTTGTATGTTCTATGATATATATACACATATATATACATATATATATATATATGTATATATATATATATATATATATATATATATATATATATATATATATATATATTATCCCTGGGGATAGGGGAGAAAGAATACTTCCCACGTGTTCCCTGCGTGTCGTAGAAGGCGACTAAAAAGGGAGGGAGCGGGGGGCTGTAAATCCTCCCCTCTTGTTTTTTTTTTTAATTTTCCAAAAGAAGGAACAGAGAAAGGGGCCAGGTGAGGATATTCCCTCAGAGGCCCAGTCCACTGTTCTTAACGCTATCTTGCTAATGCGGGAAATGGCGAATAGTTTGAAAGAAAAGTATATATATATATATTTTTATTATTTTTTTTATTATACTTTGTCGCTGTCTCCCGCGTTTGCGAGGTAGCGCAAGGAAACAGACGAAAGAAATGGCCCCCCCCCCCCATACACATGTATATACATACGTCCACACACGCAAATATACATACCTACACAGCTTTCCATGGTTTACCCCAGACGCTTCACATGCCTTGCTTCAATCCACTGACAGCACGTCAACCCCGGTATACCACATCGCTCCAATTCACTCTATTCCTTGCCCTCCTTTCACCCTCCTGCATGTTCAGGCCCCGATCACACAAAATCTTTTTCACTCCATCTTTCCACCTCCAATTTGGTCTCCCTCTTCTCCTCGTTCCCTCCACCTACGACACATATATCCTCTTGGTCAATCTTTCCTCACTCATTCTCTCCATGTGCCCAAACCACTTCAAAACACCCTCTTCTGCTCTCTCAACCACGCTCTTTTTATTTCCACACATCTCTCTTACCCTTACGTTACTCACTCGATCAAACCACCTCACACCACACATTGTCCTCAAACATCTCATTTCCAGCACATCCATCCTCCTGCGCACAACTCTATCCATAGTCCACGCCTCGCAACCATACAACATTGTTGGAACCACTATTCCTTCAAACATACCCATTTTTGCTTTCCGAGATAATGTTCTCGACTTCCACACATTCTTCAAGGCCCCCAGAATTTTCGCCCCTTCCCCACCCTATGATCCACTTCCGCTTCCATGGTTCCATCCGCTGCAAGATCCACTCCCAGATATCTAAAACACTTCACTTCCTCCAGTTTTTCTCCATTCAAACTCACCTCCCAATTGACTTGACCCTCAACCCTACTGTACCTAATAACCTTGCTCTTATTCACATTTACTCTTAACTTTCTTCTTCCACACACTTTACCAAACTCAGTCACCAGCTTCTGCAGTTTCTCACATGAATCAGCCACCAGCGCTGTATCATCAGCGAACAACAACTGACTCACTTCCCAAGCTCTCTCATCCCCAACAGACTTCATACTTGCCCCTCTTTCCAAAACTCTTGCATTTACCTCCCTAACAACCCCATCCATAAACAAATTAAACAACCATGGAGACATCACACACCCCTGCCGCAAACCTACATTCACTGAGAACCAATCACTTTCCTCTCTTCCTACACGTACACATGCCTTACATCCTCGATAAAAGCTTTTCACTGCTTCTAACAACTTTCCTCCCACACCATATATTCTTAATACCTTCCACAGAGCATCTCTATCAACTCTATCATATGCCTTCTCCAGATCCATAAATGCTACATACAAATCCATTTGCTTTTCTAAGTATTTCTCACATACATTCTTCAAAGCAAACACCTGATCTACACATCCTCTACCACTTCTGAAACCACACTGCTCTTCCCCAATCTGATGCTCTGTACATGCCTTCACCCTCTCAATCAATACCCTCCCATATAATTTACCAGGAATACTCAACAAACTTATACCTCTGTAATTTGAGCACTCACCCTTATCCCCTTTGCCTTTGTACAATGGCACTATGCACGCATTCCGCCAATCCTCAGGCACCTCACCATGAGTCATACATACATTAAATAGCCTTACCAACCAGTCAACAATACAGTCACCCCCTTTTTTAATAAATTCCACTGCAATACCATCCAAACCTGCTGCCTTGCCGGCTTTCATCTTCCGCAAAGCTTTCACTACCTCTTCTCTGTTTACCAAATCATTTTCCCTAACCCTCTCACTTTGCACACCACCTCGACCAAAACACCCTATATCTGCCACTCTATCATCAAACACATTCAACAAACCTTCAAAATACTCACTCCATCTCCTTCTCACATCACCACTACTTGTTATCACCTCCCCATTTGCGCCCTTCACTGAAGTTCCCATTTGCTCCCTTGTCTTACGCACTTTATTTACCTCCTTCCAGAACATCTTTTTATTCTCCCTAAAATTTAATGATACTCTCTCACCCCAACTCTCATTTGCCCTTTTTTTTCACCTCTTGCACCTTTCTCTTGACCTCCTGTCTCCTTCTTTTATACATCTCCCACTCAATTGCATTTTTTCCCTGCAAAAATCGTCCAAATGCCTCTCTCTTCTCTTTCACTAATACTCTTACTTCTTCATCCCACCACTCACTACCCTTTCTAACCAACCCACCTCCCACTCTTCTCATGACACAAGCATCTTTTGCGCAATCCATCACTGAAATTGGAAAAAATGTAGCTTAGACATTGAAGCTTATTGATACAGTGGTCAATTTGATGAGAACTACTATTGACGTTTGTGTAAATAAATTGTACATTTCCTTTTTCCATAGCCAGAGGTTGAACCATTATGTGACATCCATTTTTCCATTTCATTTCAAGCTAGAAGTTTCAGTTTCCTAAATTGTTTCTTACGTTTTTCATATGTATATATATGTGTGTTGTGTGTGTGTGTGTGTGTATATGTGCGTATGTATGTGTGTGTGTGTGTGTATGTATATATATGTGTATATTATCCCTGGGGATAGGGGTGAAAGAATACTTCCCACGTATTCCTCGCGTGTCGTAGAAAGCGACTAGAGGGGACGGGAGCGGGGGGCCAGAAATCCTCCCCTCCTTGTATTAACTTTCTAAAATGGGAAACAGAAGAAGGAGTCACGCGGGGAGTGCTCATCCTCCTCGAAGGCTCAGAGTGGGGTGCCTAAATGTGTGTGGATGTAACCAAGATGTGAAAAAAGGAGAGATAGGTAGTATGTTTGAGGAAAGGAACCTGGATGTTTTGGCTCTGAGTGAAACGAAGCTCAAGGGTAAAGGGGAAGAGTGGTTTGGGAATGTCTGGGGAGTAAAGTCAGGGGTTAGTGAGAGGACAAGAGCAAGGGAAGGAGTAGCAATACTCTTGAAACAGGAGTTGTGGGAGTATGTGATAGAATGTAAGAAAGTAAATTCTCGATTAATATGGGTAAAACTGAAAGTTGATGGAGAGAGGTGGGTGATTATTGGTGCATATGCACCTGGGCATGAGAAGAAAGATCATGAGAGGCAAGTGTTTTGGGAGCAGCTGAATGAGTGTGTTAGTGGTTTTGATGCACGAGACCGGGTTATAGTGATGGGTGATTTAAATGCAAAGGTGAGTAATGTGGCAGTTGAGGGAATAATTGGTATACATGGGGTGTTCAGTGTTGTAAATGGAAATGGTGAAGAGCTTGTAGATTTATGTGCTGAAAAAGGACTGATGATTGGGAATACCTGGTTTAAAAAGCGAGATATACATAAGTATACTTATGTAAGTAGGAGAGATAGCCAGAGAGCGTTATTGGATTACGTGTTAATTGACAGGCGTGCGAAAGAGAGACTTTTGGATGTTAATGTGCTGAGAGGTGCAACTGGAGGGATGTCTGATCATTATCTTGTGGAGGCTAAGGTGAAGATTTGTATGGGTTTTCAGAAAAGAAGAGTGAATGTTGGGGTGAAGAGGGTGGTGAGAGTAAGTGAGCTTGGGAAGGAGACCTGTGTGAGGAAGTACCAGGAGAGACTGAGTAAAGAATGGAAAAGGGTGAGAACAATGGAAGTAAGGGGAGTGGGGGAGGAATGGGATGTATTTAGGGATATATATATATATATATATATATATATATATATATATATATATATATATATATATATATATATATATATATATATATATATATATATTTTTTTTTTTTTTTTTTCTGTCTCCCGCGTTTGCGAGGTAGCGCAAGGAAACAGACGAAAGAAATGGCTCAACCAACCCCCATACACATGTATATACATACGTCCACACACGCAAATATACATACCTACACAGCTTTCCATAGTTTACCCCAGACGCTTCACATGCCCTGATTCAATCCACTGACAGCACGTCAACCCCGGTATACCACATCGCTCCAATTCACTCTATTCCTTGCCCTCCTTTCACCCTCCTGTATGTTCAGGCCCCGATCACACAAAATCTTTTTCACTCCATCTTTCCACCTCCAATTTGGTCTCCCACTTCTCCTCGTTCCCTCCAACTCTGACACATATATCCTCTTGGTCAATCTTTCCTCACTCATTCTCTCCATGTGACCAAACCATTTCAAAACACCCTCTTCTGCTCTCTCAACCACACTATATTTATTACCACACATCTCTCTTACCCAATTATAACTTACTCAATCAAACCACCTCACACCACATATTGTCCTCAAACATCTCATTTCCAGCACATCCACTCTCCTGCGCACAGCTCTATCCATAGCCCACGCCTCACAACCATACAACATTGTTGGAACCACTATTCCTTCAAACATATCCATTTTTGGTTTCCGAGATAAAGTTCTCGACTTCCACACATTCTTCAAGGCTCCCAGAATTTTCACCCCCTCCCCCAGCCTATGATTCACTTCCGCTTCCATGGTTCCATCCGCTGCCAAATACACTCTCAGATATCTAAAACACTTCACTTCCTCCGGTTTTTCTCCATTCAAACTTGCGTCCCAATTGAATTGACCCTCAGCCCTACTGTACCTAATAACCTTCCTTTTATTCACATTTACTCTCAACTTTCTTCTTTCACACACTTTACCAAACTCAGTCACTAGCTTCTGCAGTTTCTCACATGAATCAGCCACCATTGCTGTATCATCAGCGAACAACAACTGACTCAACTACCAAGCTCTCTCATCTACAACAGACTACATACTTGCCCCTCCTTCCAAAACTCTTGCATTCAACTTCCTAATATTCCCATCCATAAACAAATTAAACAACTCATGGGGACATCACACACCCCTGCGCAGACCTACATTCACTGAGAACCAATCACTTTCCTCTCTTCCTACACGTACACATGCCTTACATCCTCGATAGAAACTTTTCACTGCTTCTAACAACTTGCCTCCCACACCATACATTCTTAATACCTTCCACAGAGCATCTCTATCCACTCTATCATATGCCTTCTCCAAATCCATAAATGCTACATACAAATCCATTTGCTTTTCTAAGTATTTCTTATATATATTTTTCAAAGCAAACACCTAATCCACACATCCTCTACCACTTCTGAAACCACACTGCTCTTCCCCAATCTGATGCTCTGTACATTCCTTCACCCTCTCAATCAATACCCTCCCATATAATTTCCCGGGAATACTCAGCAAACTTATACCTCTGTAATTTGAGCACTCACCTTTGTCCCCTTTGCCTTTGTACAATGGCACTATGCAAGCATTCCGCCAATCCTCAGGCACCTCACCATGAATCATACATACATTAGATAACCTTACCAACCAGTCAACAATACAGTCACACCCTTTTTAATAAATTTCACTGCAATACCATCCAAACCCGCTGCCTTGCCGGCCTTCATGTTCCGCAAAGCTTTTACTACCTCTTCTCTGTTTCCCAAATCATTTTCCCTAACCCTCTTACTTTGCATATCACCTCGACCAAAACACACTATATCTGCCACTCTATCATCAAACACATTCAACAAACCTTCAAAATACTCAATCCATCTCCTTCTCACATCACCACTACGTTTTATCATCTCCCCATTTGCGCCCTTCACTGAAGTTCCCATTTGTTCCCTTGTCTTACGCACTTTATTTACCTCCTTCCAAAACATCTTTTTTGGAAGGAGGCAAAATTTAATGATACTCCCTCACCCCAACTCTCATTTGCCCTCTTTTTCACCTCTTGCACCTTTCTCTTGTCCTCCCGCCTCTTTCTTTTATACATCTCCCACCCATTTGCATTATTTCCCTGCAAAAATCGTCCAAATGCCTCTCTCTTCTCTTTCACTAATAATCTTACTTCTTCATCCCACCACTCACTACCCTTTCTAATCTGCCCACTTCCCACGCTTCTCATGCTACAAGCAACTTTTGCGCAAGACATCGCTGCTTCCCTAAAAATATCCTATTCCTCCTCCACTCCCCTTACCTCATTTGTTCTCACCCTTTTCCATTCTATATTCAGTCTCTCCTGGTACTTCCTCACAAAAGTCTCCTTCCCAAGCTCACTTACTCTCAGAACTCTCTTCACCCCAAAATTCTCTCTTCTTTTCTGAAAACCTCTACAAATCTTCACCTTCGCCTCCACAAGATAATGATCAGACATCCCTCCAGTTGCACATCTCAGCACATTAACATCCAAAAGTCTTTCTTTTGCGTGCCTATCAATCAACACGTAATCCAATAACACTCTCTGGCCATCTCTCCTACTTACATACTTATACTTATGTATATCTCTCTTTTTAAACCAATTATTCCAAATCACCAGTCCTTTTTCTGCACATAAATCTACAAGCTCTTCACCATTTCCATTTCCAACACTGAACACCCTATGTATACCAATTATTCCCTCAACTGCCACATTACTCACCTTCGTATTCAAATCACCCATCACTATAACTCGGTCTCGTGCATCAAAACCACTAACACACTCATTCAGCTGCTCCGAAAACACTTACCTCTCATGATCTTTCTTCTCATGCCCAAGTGCATATGCACCAATAATCACCCATCTCTCTCCATCAACTATCAGTTTTATCCATATCAATCTAGAGTTTACTTTCTTACACTCTATCACATACTCCCACCACTCCTGTTTCACGAGCAGTGCTATTCCTTCCCTTGCTCTTGTCCTCTCACTAACCCCCTGACTTTACTCCCAGGACATTCCCAAACCACTCTTCCACTTTACAATTGAGCTTCGTTTCACTCAGAGCCAAAACCTCCAGGTTCCTTTCCTCAAACATACTACCTATCTCTCCTTTTTTCTCATCTTGGTTACATCCACACACATATACACACCCCAATTTCAGCCTTCGAGGAGGATGAGCACTCCCCGCGTGACTCCTTCTTCTGTTTCCTCTTTTAGAAAGTTAAAATACAAGGAGGGGAGGAGGGTTTCTAGCCCACCCGCTCCCGTCCCCTTTAGTCGCCTTCTACGACACGAGAGGAATACGTGGGAAGTATTCTTTCTCCACTATCCGCAGGTATATATATATATATATATATATATATATATATATATATATATATATATATATATATATATATATATTATTATTATTATACTTTGTCGCTGTCTCCCGCGTTTGCGAGGTAGCGCAAGGAAACAGACGAAAGAAATGGCCCAACCCCCCCCATACACATGTATATACATACGTCCACACACGCAAATATACATACCTACACAGCTTTCCATGGTTTACCCCAGACGCTTCACATGCCCTGCTTCAATCCACTGACAGCACGTCAACCCCGGTATACCACATCGCTCCAATTCACTCTATTCCTTGCCCTCCTTTCACCCTCCTGCATGTTCAGGCCCCGATCACACAAAATCTTTTTCACTCCATCTTTCCAACTCCAATTTGGTCTCCCTCTTCTCCTTGTTCCCTCCACCTCCGACACATATATCCTCTTGGTCAATCTTTCCTCACTCATCTTCTCCATGTGCCCAAACCACTTCAAAACACCCTCTTCTGCTCTCTCAACCACGCTCTTTTTATTTCCACACATCTCTCTTACCCTTACGTTACTCACTCGATCAAACCACCTCACACCACACATTGTCCTCAAACATCTCATTTCCAGCACATCCATCCTCCTGCGCACAACTCTATCCATAGTCCACGCCTCGCAACCATACAACATTGTTGGAACCACTATTCCTTCAAACATACCCATTTTTGCTTTCCGAGATAATGTTCTCGACTTCCACACATTCTTCAAGGCCCCCAGGATTTTCGCCCCCTCCCCCACCCTATGATCCACTTCCGCTTCCATGGTTCCATCCGCTGCCAGATCCACTCCCAGATATCTAAAACACTCCACTTCCTCCAGTTTTTCTCCATTCAAACTCACCTCCCAATTGACTTGACCCTTAACCCTACTGTACCTAATAACCTTGCTCTTATTCACATTTACTCTTAACTTTCTTCTTCCACACACTTTACCAAACTCAGTCACCAGCTTCTGCAGTTTCTCACATGAATCAGCCACCAGCGCTGTATCATCAGCGAACAACAACTGACTCACTTCCCAAGCTCTCTCATCCCCAACAGACTTCATACTTGCCCCTCTTTCCAAAACTCTTGCATATATATATATATATATATATATATATATATATATATATATATATATATATATATATATATATATATATATATATATATATATATATATATATATATATATATATATATATATATATATATATATATATATATATATCCCTGGGGATAGGGGAGAAAGAATACTTCCCACGTATTCCCTGCGTGTCGTAGAAGGCGACTAAAAGGGGAGGGAGCGGGTGGCTGGAAATCCTCCCCTCTCGTTTTTTTTTTTTTTAATTTTCCAAAAGAAGGAACAGAGAAGGGGGCCAGGTGAGGATATTCCCTCTAAGGCCCAGTCCTCTGTTCTTAACGCTACCTCGCTAATGCGGGAAATGGCGAATAGTATGAAAGAAAAAAGATATATATATATATATATATATATATATATATATATATATATATATATATATATATATATATATATATATATATATATATATATATATATATATATATATATATATATATATATATATATATATTTTTTTTTTTTTTTCTTTTTTTTATACTTTGTCGCTGTCTCCCGCGTTTGCGAGGTAGCGCAAGGAAACAGACGAAAGAAATGGCCCAACCCCCCCCATACAAATGTATATACATACGTCCACACACGCAAATATACATACCTACACAGCTTTCCATGGTTTACCCCAGACGCTTCACATGCCTTGATCTGACAGCACGTCAACCCCGGTATACCACATCGCTCCAATTCACTCTATTCCTTGCCCTCCTTTCACCCTCCTGCATGTTCAGGCCCCGATCACACAAAATCTTTTTCACTCCATCTTTCCACCTCCAATTTGGTCTCCCTCTTCTCCTTGCTCCCTCCACCTCCGACACATATATCCTCTTGGTCAATCTCTCCTCACTCATCCTCTCCATGTGCCCAAACCACTTCAAAACACCCTCTTCTGCTCTCTCAACCACGCTCTTTTTATTTCCACACATCTCTCTTACCCTTACGTTACTCACTCGATCAAACCACCTCACACCACATATTGTCCTCAAACATCTCATTTCCAGCACATCCATCCTCCTGCGCACAACTCTATCCATAGCCCACGCCTCGCAACCATACAACATTGTTGGAACCACTATTCCTTCAAACATACCCATTTTTGCTTTCCGAGATAATGTTCTCGACTTCCACACATTCTTCAAGGCCCCCAGAATTTTCGCCCCCTCCCCCACCCTATGATCCACTTCCGCTTCCATGGTTCCATTCGCTGCCAGATCCACTCCCAGATATCTAAAACACTTCACTTCCTCCAGTTTTTCTCCATTCACACTCACCTCCCAACTGACTTGACCCTCAACCCTACTGTACCTAATAACCTTGCTCTTATTCACATTTACTCTTAACTTTCTTCTTCCACACACTTTACCAAACTCAGTCACCAGCTTCTGCAGTTTCTCACATGAATCAGCCACCAGCGCTGTATCATCAGCGAACTTTATCACTGCTTCTAACTAACGGTCTATCCTCCCACCATCTTTTATTCTTAATCCTTCCAAAACGAGAGCCAGTACTATCACTCTATCATCCTCTTCTCCAGATCCATAAATGCTATAAAAAAAATACATAAAATCCATATTGCTTTTCTAAGTATTTCCACATAATTCTTCAAAGCAAACACTGATCTAACACATATCTACCACTTCTGAAACCATCATTGTTTTCCTTAATCTGTTGCTCGTGTACATGCCCTTTCAGCCACTACAAATCCAATACCCTTCCATAATATATTTACCAGAAATACTCCAACAAACTGTTATACCTTCACTGTAATTTGAGCACTCACCCTTATACCCATTGCTTTGTACACTGGCATCTTGCCCGCATTCCCCAATCCTCATGTCACCTGCACCATGATCATACATACTTTAATAACTGACCAACCGTCAAGCAATACATTCCCGCCACCCCACCTTTTTTCAATTCAATTCCCACTAGCAAACCATCCAAACCTCTTCTGCTCTCTCAACCACGCTCTTTTTTTCCACATTTTACCCTACTTACTCCTCGTCAAACTTCACCTACTCACCACATATTGTCACTCAACATCTCATTTCCACAACCCTCCACTTCTGCACAACTCATCCATACACCAACGACCTCCACCATATCAGCCATTGTGGAACAACATTCCTTCAACATACCATTTGCTCTTCCAAAATTCTCGACTTCACACATCTTGCCTTTTCTCCCTCCCCCACCCATGTTATCACTCCCTTCGCCCTTCCATGGTTCCCATTTGCTCCCTGTCTACTCCATTATCTAACCTCACTTCTCCAGTTTTTTTCATTCACACTCACCATAATGACTTGACCTCAACCCAACTGTACCTAATAACCTTGCTCTTATTCACATTACTCTTACTTTCTCTTCCACTACACTTTACCAAACTCATCACCCACTTCTGCAGTTTTCCTGCACATGAATCAGCCACTCAGCGAACAACAACTGACTCACTTCCCAAGCTCTCTCATCCCCAACAGACTTCATACTTGCCCCTCTTTCCAAAACTCTAGCATTTACCTCCCTAACAACCCCATCCATAAACAAATTAAACAACCATGGAGACATCACACACCCCTGCCGCAAACCTACATTCACTGAGAACCAATCACTTTCCTCTCTTCCTACACGTACACATGCCTTACATCCTCGATAAAAACTTTTCACTGCTTCTAACAACTTTCCTCCCACACCATATATTCTTAATACCTTCCACAGAGCATCTCTATCAACTCTATCATATGCCTTCTCCAGATCCATAAATGCTACATACAAATCCATTTGCTTTTCTAAGTATTTCTCACATACATTCTTCAAAGCAAACACCTGATCCACACATCCTCTACCACTTCTGAAACCACACTGCTCTTCCCCAATCTGATGCTCTGTACATGCCTTCACCCTCTCAATCAATACCCTTCCATATAATTTACCAGGAATACTCAACAAACTTATACCTCTGTAATTTGAGCACTCACTCTTATCCCCTTTGCCTTTGTACAATGGCACTATGCACGCATTCCGCCAATCCTCAGGCACCTCACCATGAGTCATACATACATTAAATAACCTGACCAACCAGTCAACAATACAGTCACCCCCTTTTTTAATAAATTCCACTGCAATACCATCCAAACCTGCTGCCTTGCCGGCTTTCATCTTCCGCAAAGCTTTCACTACCTCTTCTCTGTTTACCAAATCATTTTCCCTAACCCTCTCACTTTGCACACCACCTCGACCAAAACACCCTATATCTGCCACTCTGTCATCAAACACATTCAACAAACCTTCAAAATACTCACTCCATCTCCTTCTCACATCACCACTACTTGTTATCACCTCCCCATTTGCGCCCTTCACTGAAGTTCCCATTTGCTCCCTTGTCTTACGCACTTTATTTACCTCCTTCCAGAACATCTTTTTATTCTCCCTAAAATTTAATGATACTCTCTCACCCCAACTCTCATTTGCCCTTTTTTTCACCTCTTGCACCTTTCTCTTGACCTCCTGTCTCTTTCTTTTATACATCTCCCACTCAATTGCATTTTTTCCCTGCAAAAATCGTCCAAATGCCTCTCTCTTCTCTTTCACTAATATTCTTACTTCTTCATCCCACCACTCACTACCCTTTCTAATCAACCCACCTCCCACTCTTCTCATGCCACAAGCATCTTTTGCGCAATCCATCACTGATTCCCTAAATACATCCCATTCCTCCCCCACTCCCCTTGCTTCCATTGTTCTCACCTTTTTCCATTCTGTACTCAGTCTCTCCTGGTACTTCCTCACGCAGGTCTCCTTCTCAAGCTCACTTACTCTCACCACCCTCTTCACCCCAACATTCACTCTTCTTTTCTGAAAACCCATACAAATCTTCACCTTAGCCTCCACAAGATAATGATCAGACATCCCTCCAGTTGCACCTCTCAGCACATTAACATCCAAAAGTCTCTCTTTCGCACGCCTGTCAATTAACACGTAATCCAATAACGCTCTCTGGCCATCTCTCCTACTTACATAAGTATACTTATGTATATCTCGCTTTTTAAACCAGGTATTCCCAATCATCAGTCCTTTTTCAGCACATAAATCTACAAGCTCTTCACCATTTCCATTTACAACACTGAACACCCCATGTATACCAATTATTCCCTCAACTGCCACATTACTCACCTTTGCATTCAAATCACCCATCACTATAACCCGGTCTCGTGCATCAAAACCACTAACACACTCATTCAGCTGCTCCCAAAACACTTGCCTCTCTTGATCTTTCTTCTCATGCCCAGGTGCATATGCACCAATAATCACCCACCTCTCTCCATCAACTTTCAGTTTTACCCATATTAATCGAGAATTTACTTTCTTACACTCTATCACATACCCCCACAACTCCTGTTTCAGGAGTATTGCTACTCCTTCCCTTGCTCTTGTCCTCTCACTAACCCCTGACTTTACTCCCCAGACATTCCCAAACCACTCTTCCCCTTTACCCTTGAGCTTCGTTTCACTCAAAGCCAAAACATCCAGGTTCCTTTCCCCAAACATACTACCTATCTCTCCTTTTTTCACATCTTGGTTACATCCACACACATTTAGGCACCCCACTCTGAGCCTTCGAGGAGGATGAGCACTCCCCGCGTGACTCCTTCTTCTGTTTCCCATTTTAGAAAGTTAATACAAGGAGGGGAGGATTTTTGGTCCCCCGCTCCCGTCCCCTCTAGTCGCTTTCTACGACACGCGAGGAATACGTGGGAAGTATTCTTTCACCCCTATCCCCAGGGATAATATACATATATATATATACACACACACACACACACACACATATATATACATATGAAAAATGTAAGAAACATTTATATATACATTTATATTTATATATATATATATATATATATATATATATATATATATATATATATATATATATATATATATATATATATATATATATATATATATATATAGATATATAGATAGATAGATAGATAGATAGATAGATAGATAGGTAGATAGATAGATATAGATATATACAAATATATATATGTATAGGGAAGCAGTGATGGCTTGCGCAAAAGATGCTTGTGGCATGAGAAACGTGGGAGGTGGGCAGATTAGAAAGGGTAGTGAGTGGTGGGATGAAGAAGTAAGTGTATTAGTGAAAGAAAAGAGAGACACATTTGGATACTTTTTGCAGGGATATAATGCAAATGACTGGGAGATGTATAAAAGAAAGAGGAATGAGGTCAAGAGAAAGGTGCAAGAAGTGAAAAAAAAGGGCAAATGAGAGATGTCGTGAGAGAGTATCATTAAATTTTAAGGAAAATAAAAAAAAATAAGGAAGAAGGTAAATAAAGTGCGTAAGACAAGGGAACAAAAGCGAACATCAATGAAGGGGCCTAATGGGGAGGTGATAACAAGTAGTGGTGATGTGAGAGAGATGGAGAGAGTGTTTTGAAGGTTTCTTGAATGTGTTTGATGATAGAGTGGCAGATATAGGGTGTTTTGGTCGAGGTGGTGTGCAAAGTGAGAGGGTTAGGGAGAATAATTTGGTAAGCAGAGAAGAGGTAGTAAAAGCTTTGCGGAACATGAAGGCCAGCAAGGCAGCGGGTTTGGAGGGAATTGCAGTGGAATCTATTAAAAAAGGGGGTGACTGTATTGTTCACTGGTTGGTAAGTTTATGTAATGTATGTATGACTCATGGTGAGGTGCCTGAGGATTGGCGGAATGCTTGCATAGTTCCATTGCACAAAGGTAATGGGATAAAAGGGAAAGCTCAAATTACAGAGGTATAAGTTTGTTGAGTATTCCTGGGAAATTATATGGGAGGGTATTGATTGAGAGGGTGAAGGCAAGTACAGAGCATCAGATTTGGGAAGAGCATTGTGGTGTCAGAAGTGGTAGAGGATGAGTGGATCAGGTGTTTGCTTTGAAGAATGTATGTGAGAAATACTTAGAAAAGTAAATGGATTTGTATGTAGCATTTATGGATTTGGAGAAGGCATATGATAGAGTGGATAGAGATGCTCTGTGGAAGGTATTAAGAATATATGTTGTGGGAGGTAAGTTGTTAGAAGCAGTGAAAAGTTTTACTTAAGGATGTAAGGCATGTGTACGTGTAGGAAGAGAGGAAAGTGATTGGTTCTCAGTGAATGTTGGTTTGCACCAGGGGTGCGTGATGTCTCCATGGTTGTTTAATTTGTTTATGGATGGGGTTGTTACGGAGGTGAATGCAAGAGTTTTGGAAAGTTGAGCAGGTATGCAGTCTGTTGTGGATGAAAGAGCTTGGGAAGTGAGTCAGTTGTTGTTCGCTGATGATACAGCACTGGTGGATGATTCGGGTGAGAAATTGCAGAAGGTAGTGACTGAGTTTGGTAAAGCTTGTGAAAGAGGAAAGCTGAAAGTAAATGTGAATAAGAGGAAGGTTATTAGGTACAGTAAGGTTGAGGGTCAAGTCAATTGGGAGGTAAGTTTGAATGGAGAAAAACTGGAGGAAGTGAAGTCTTTTAGGTATCTGGGAGTGGATTTGGCAGCGGATGAAGCCATGGAATCGGAAGTGAGTCACAGGGTGGGGGAGGGGGCGAAAGTTCTGGGAGCGTTGAAATATGTGTGGAAGTAGAGAACGTTATCTTGGAAAGCAAAAATGGTTATGTTTGAAGGAATATTGGTTCCAAGAATGTTATATGGTTGCGAGGCGTGGGCTATAGATAGAGTTGTGCGGAGGAGGATGGATGTGCTGGAAACGAGATGTTTGAGGACAATATGTGGTGTGAGGTGGTTTGATTGCGTAAGTAATGAAAGGGTAAGAGAGATGTGTGGTAATAAAATGAGTGTAGTTAAGAGATCAGAAGAGGGTGTTTTGAAATGGTTTGGTCACATAAAGAGAATGAGTGAGGAAAGATTGACTAAGAGGATATATGCGTCAGAGGTGGATGGAACGAGGAGAAGTGGGAGACCAAATTGGAGGTGGAAAGATGGAGTGTAAAAGATTTTGAGTGATCGGGGCCTGAACATGCAGGAGGGTGAAAAGGGTGCAAGGAATAGAGTGAATTGGAACGATGTGGTATACCGGGGTCCACGTGCTGTCAATGGATTGAACCAGGGCATGTGAAGCGTCTGGGGTAAACCATGGAAAGTTTAATGGGGCCTGGA
>NC_092235.1:6628125-6667983 GCF_036320965.1 Panulirus ornatus | reverse complement strand
ATATATATATATATATATATATATATATATATATATATATATATATATATATATATATATATATATATATATATATACCCATCCACACAGGCATATATACATACCTATACATGTCAACATATATATATATACATACAAAGGTATATACATATATGTACATGTACATAGTTCACACTTGCGCCTTTACTCATTCCTGTCGCCACCCCGCCACACATGAAATGACACACCCGTCTGTACGGTTGAGTTGATAGGACGGAAATCAGGTCTTCTCCGTCTGTCGTACTCTATGACGATCAGGCGGCCTTTGTAGATTTATCACTAAAAGATATACGTACATGTGTAGTACTCTGGGCTATAGTCTTATGACACACTACGACACACTCTAGTGAACAGTGTGACGATGCTGGCCAGTGTGTCCCCTCAGGTCACACTGACAGGGGTTATATGGGAGTCCGTCAACACCCATTCAACAACGTGTTCTAATAACAGATCAGCTCTTACGTGTTCAAACATCCTGATTAACAGTAGCCCGTGGGAACAGTGAGCCCGTAGCAACATACATCTAACTCTATGTAACTCACAGTAAAATGATAATAACAAATACCTAATGAAAAATTAATGGTAGTGTGCGTGAGTCTTACATTTTGCTCGGCCACAACCTGGCTCAAGCTCCTGCCAGCCATGATAAGTTGTGGTTATACATGAAATAATACTGAATATAAGAGTACAGAAATAAGCAAATTGTAGGTATTTACAAGAGTTATTCCTATATCAACTAGTATGCTTGAGAAGAGGGATAACACACTTTACAATTATTAGATTATCATAAAGATATATACATGGATATTATATATGGTGTAAACAAAATCAGTATGCAAATGAAATGAAAAAAACATAAAAAAATCAAACAACTTATTGAATACATATTATTATGGAGTTAGATTTCTCCTTAAATAAGGAAGTGCTGCTGCAACTACCTTCTGAACGTCCAATGTGGGCGTAGGGAATTCTACATTAGATACCCTATGTCGTAGACGACAATATAACATAAATACTACGAACAAAAATATAAGTGCAATAGACAATGAAACAATTGAAATTCCAGATATATGAGAAGCGTACTTAAAAGGTACAAAAGCCAGAACATCTATTGTAGAATCTAGATCGTTCTGAACCATAGATGGAAGATGTTGGATCTTTACTTCATCGATGATTGGTATGTTGATGTTTTGGGGAATTCGTCCTAAACTCGGGATAGTTCTATCAGTTTGTCCCAAATAATGATCATGAGTGCCGAACAATTTGAAACTGGAACTGATAAGAATATATTGTTGTCCTAACTGAATGTGTCCCAGAAATAAATAAGATTTGGGATGATTAGGTGGGCAATGAAGAAGAACATTTTGTGGGTCTGGGAAAAACAGTACGTGATACTGGTCCATACTTTCAATCCAAGGTTCATTAACAACAATATCCATAAAGGAACAAGAACGAAGAACATTTTGTTGATGCCCAAAAAGTAGTTGGTACTTACATGAATTTGTTTGTAAATAATAGAAAACCAAGGTATGGGGGGGGGGGCAAATCAAGTTGTCAAGCAATGGTTTATGGCACAATGCTAAATCATCCATGGAGAGATGTGCAATCAATGAGGAATAAATATTTTATAATAGAAAGTTCATGTTATCAGCAAGGATGATAGTCTTTTGCGACCCTTTTGTATAATTAAAAGAGAATGGTATTACGTTCACAAGGCTGTAAGTATTGGAGTCAGTGAATGGTATGTGGATAATGACCGCTTCGAGGATCATGTCAACCGTTAGTAAGGAGTAATAACTGGCCACGTGATGCAGAGGGAGAGCTGGGGTGTAACCGAATTTCGTCATCGCTTGTTTAATGATACGTGTGAGTTCCGAGAAGGGAAAAAATGATGGCGTGACAACTTGGTTTACCAGATTATTAACATCTTCCAATAAGCCAGTGAAACAATGTGCATGATAAGTGATCTGGGCATATAAACTATCAACATATGTGGAAATAGTCACTATAGCATATATAGGATTAAGAGACTTTGACAGTAGTGCTACATGTTGTGTCAAGTTATTAACAGTTAACATTATGTCATTCAAATATTTA
This sequence comes from Panulirus ornatus, assembly GCF_036320965.1. Classification (NCBI taxonomy): domain Eukaryota; kingdom Metazoa; phylum Arthropoda; class Malacostraca; order Decapoda; family Palinuridae; genus Panulirus; species Panulirus ornatus. The sequence continues at coordinate 6,665,847 of NC_092235.1, read as the reverse complement.
GAATGTTGTTTTAAGATCTTAGCTTTAGCCTTAATATACCTGTTGTTAAGAAGTTGTTGAAATTGTAAGGATCTAACCTGATTCCTAACTGAATTAAGTTCTTCCTGAGTAGCAATATCAAACAAATATGATTGGAGAGAACCTACAAAGTTAAGCAGACCTCTCTTGCTTCTCCTTCGCTTTTTCGTGTTCATCCTGGCATTAGTATTTACTGGAGATTCAATGCCTTGTATTATGTCATACAGAATCACACAGGTACTATTCAATTTCCAGGTCCACTGGTTTAACAAAGTTGGAGGTGGCGATTATTTTAGATGTCTTGCTTGACTGACAATGTAGCACCTGGGTTGAGCCCAAGGACTTGTTACCCTCCTCCTTTCCGTCTGTTTTTCTGTCTCTTCCTCACAACACTCCCGAGAACTCTCCAGCAAACTCCACCACACTCCCCTTCCTGCCAAACCCTTCCCTCTACGTCGTCAGTAATCAAGACAGACATTCATAGTTTTATATGCAGCTACCTGCTGGACCTGGACGATCATTTTATGTTGAACTTATGGTTCACATTCTGGCTTCATGACCACAAGCTGATAGCCCTTAAATCCAACAACATATATACATCCTGTTATACAACTGATGTTACTGTCTGACGTATGTATGGTGTGGCTTGATGACCTTACCTGCTGATGGTCATTAAGTCAAACATGTTATCATGTTGCAAATATCGTGATTCTTATGTTTTGCCGTAAGGTACAGATTCTGGTGTAGATATCTTTAATAACCTTTACCGGTTACTATCCAGTATAGTGAACGATAGACAGACTTATGTGTTACGGACTCCGTATGATAAGCACTTGACGAGTCTCGACACAAACATTTATCTGTTGGGTAAGATCAGAGAACGAGTCGTCTAGTGGCACAACATAAACCTACAACATGTAACAACAACAACAACAATAACAACAACAACAACAACAACAACAACAACAACAACAACAACAACAACAACAAACAACTGTTATGTGAAGATCTAGTTATTCAAAGTGAGATGATCACAAGGAAGTTAGGGATATAGAAGAGTAGGAGTGAGGTATAAGCTGGAGACCCACCCACCGTGGCTGGTGCTATATAGAGCAGTGAGGGATAACACCATATCTTAACCCCTGGTGATGTGTGAGCTTATAAACACTGGTGGTATTTATGGCGGCCACCAACCAGGAAGTAATGTTCACCAGGTATTGCTCTACTCTACACTGATCCAACAACTACAAGGATAATGTTGTTATAACCTTCTTGATCATGCTGGTTATAGAAGTATTATAGATACATGTTGGTGACACAAGGAAAATGTTGTTATAACCTTCTTGATCATGCTGGTTATAGAAGTATTATAGATCCATGTTGGTGACACAAGGATAATGTTGTTATAACCTTCTTGATCATGCTGGTTATAGAAGTATTATAGATACATGTTGGTGACACAAGGATAATGTTGTTATAACCTTCTTGATCATGCTGGTTATAGAAGTATTATAGATACATGTTGGTGACACAAGGATAATGTTGTTATAACCTTCTTGATCGTGCTGGTTATAGAAGCATTATAGATACATGTTGGTGACACAAGGATAATGTTGTTATAACCTTCTTGATCGTGCTGGTTATAGAAGTATTATAGATACATGTTGGTGACACAAGACATCATAATGATGGTTTCCTCTGGTGTCAACAAGTTATCAACTACATACAGCAATATCAGTCGTAACAACACTATGTATGTAGTCGTGATTTCCGTAACATGTGAGTGGCAAGTTTGGATGACGTAACGTAACAATATCAGACTTCATCATTCTCAATAGTTTAGGTGGATCATGTAATATTTTACGTTGCTTCATGTTTTATCAGATGATAAAATGATGGCTGGCCTAATGACCTTCACAAGTCAGTGGTCATTAAATCCCACACAGCAACCAACCACTCAGGATGACCAGGAGGGAGCCACCTGGTGCAGACCAAGTGTACCAGCCTGGTGGAGAGGATCAACTGCTCCACCTCAGGATAAGAGCTGCTCAAGTTCTGTAGTGAGGGACACTCCAAGTGGCATGTGAAACTACCAGTCTTAGTTATAAACTACCACCCGGCTGGCCGGTGGGTGGCTGTGGCCAACATGAACCCAGGGGCTACACACACACACACACACACACACACACACCGCCCACTGACCTGACCACCACCACTGTGACCTGACCACGTGTGGCATGTAGCTCATCCTTGGAGAACATTAATCAAATACCTAGACAGAATTTCTATGTTACATAAAAGACATTTCTTGATAGTAAACATAAGAAATGATGACGAAAGATAAGAGACGGTATTAGAGGTAAATATTTTGTTAAAATATGATGTACTCTGTCTCAAACTAGCTCCCTGTACTGTATTTTATTTTACATTCCCAGAGGAAAATATATTCTGTGGTTAATCAATATAAATGTTCATGTTTAACAGGTTTTCTATTTCTGATAGTATTTCACTGATTCAGGTTTAAGGACCTTGGTCCTGAACAACCATTATAATGCAACACAATACATATTTACCATAAATAAATCATTTATCACAATAACCATTATTTTTGTACCAGATTCTTTAAGTCCTCAATCACGTTTGTTAATATATAAGGAATTTTTCCGCCACATTTCAATACATAACATATATCTACACGTGTGTAAATATATGTATATGTTTTTATAAATTTTTCTTTGGCTTTTATAATCAAGGTGTAAGATATCCGTCTGAAGAAAATACTAGATAATATTATAGGTTATGTGTGTGTGTGTGTGTGTGTGTGTGTGTGTGTGTGTGTGTGTGTGTGTGTGTGTGTGTGTGAGTGCACACAGGAGTGAAAACATATTTTACACTTACAAGGTTAAAAGACGGGGCAACGTGAGTGTGCAAATCCTTCCTCAAAAGACTCACGTGATAATGATTAAAGTAGTATACACACACACACAAACACACACACACACACACACACACACACACACACACACACACACACACACACACACACACACACATACACACACACACACACACACACACACAAACACACACAAACACACACGCAAAAACACACACACACACACAGAGCGGCGATTTTCAATTTTTGATGTAGATTGATTTCCTATCTTATTTTCGTCTACGGAATTCTACATCTTCAGTTCAGCACACCATTGTGGTAATGAAGGGAAAGTCACCACATTTACAAGCCGAGTGCACGTAGCTTATCCCACCTCGTTAGAGAGAAAACTTACCTGTATTTGAATTAATGAACGGGTACAGAGAAGACAAAATTTTAATACACATTTATTATACAACTATATGATTTATATTATATACATTACCAGATTTCCTGCACTTTCCATCACAAATTTGCTGAGGTCATAACCTTGTAGTTACCATTACCTTACAACCTTAAGGATGGTGGTCTACAACACCTCTAGATTGATGGAGAAAACGAAAAGTTTCGTTTTACTATTAAGACCACAGAAATGCGGTAATTCCACTTCACTACCACTAACTACTAGTTATTTGACTTGTTGATTTTCACGGCTAAGATTTTCATCCTCTGAGCGAAGCCATACAATAATCGTCCTTATCTACTCTGAGCATTGGATAGCCTCCTGATGACCAAGATTGCTGTTTTGCTTGTCCGTTTCCCTTGTTACTGGTGCGCCTCACTGCACACCTTACATGAGTGCCTTCCACAGTATTAGGGACAGCTGCTGGGCCTCACTGTAGCTACTTCTGGGACGGTTGCCAATCTTCCTCGTATTCCCTCATGACCACAGCGCCAAACCGACTCCCACCATCAGGCCGAGACGCACAAACATTTCTGACAAAATTGAGACAACCGCTTTCGCGTCAGTTTTGACACCAAGTGAATTTATACGACAATTACGTTCAAGATGCTTGGTTTTTCGTTCATGGATTGAACAGAAGCAACCAACGATGGTTGCTACTGCCCAATCCATGAAGTCCCCCCCACCACGGAAAGGTAACCAAGCTTCGGGGGGGATGGGTGTTTACCCTGACGCCAACGGAGAAACTCAATATTAGTGCAGAGATCTTTTCCTCGGTAAAGAAAGTGTAGCCGGACTCCGCCCTCATGAGGTTACTGCACGACACCAAAGATCACCCTTTGGTAGGCTGTGCTATAGGCAGCACAGCTCCGTCAAAGATCTCACTCCATAAGTGAACTTATATAGATTCCTTTTTTAACATTTTGTCTTGTCTATAAGGAACTCATCAGTTCTTCTCCAGTGAAAGCAAAAAATCATCGAGAAATTCATTTGCTTCCTCAATATCAGGATCTTGTGGCTCTGTGTGGGGGACGGGGCTGGTGGGCTGTGTGTCTGGCTGTGTCTGGGGAGCAGGGCTGGTGGTCTCTGTGACTGGTTGTGTCTGGGGAGCGGGGCTGGTGGTCTCTGTGACTGGCTGTGTCTGGGGAGCGGGGCTGGTGGTCTCTGTGACTGGCTGTGTCTGGGATGCGGGGCTGTTGGTCTCTGTGACTGGCTGTGTCTGGAGATCAGGGGAAGTCTTGGGTATAAATTTCAATATACTGTGAGCGATATCGTCTCTCAACCGATTCCTCTCGATCTTCTCTTGCACGGCCTTCATGATACGTTTGGGCGGCTTTCTCCATTTTCTTTGCATTTCAGTTGGTGATCCTGCGCCATCGAGCCACATGATACCAGAATAGTATCGTTCCTGTTTCCCAACGGGTCCAATCTTGGTGTCACACATGATGCCGAGGGAACCCAAATGGCGGCCGATGTTTACGTTGGAAGCCACGGGCTCGTTATGTATCTTGCAGTAACTTTCATACCGTTGCTGCAGCTCTTTCCTGCTGATAAGGTACCGCTTCATAGTAATAGTCTTTCCCTTCATTTGAACGAAGGTATTCATGAAACTAACAAAGGAAGCCTTTCCTTTGTAATCCCGTTTGTAGTAACAGAAAGCCATTGAAGACGTGGATTGGGTCAGGCGAAGTTACACAGACTAACAAGATAGTCCTTTAATCAATGGTCCTGTATCAGTACTGAACTCGAAATACGTCAGAACGACAATTTCAACCTAGGGCTGGAGGCCCATTTGATGATATTCTCACGTCTTGCTCAACCAAGTAACCTCGGTTAGACCTTGTTTATATTTCAATATAGAAAAGCTAATATAGTGAAGTTTGATGATTCTATTTACGTGTAAGGTGCAATGTAGTTTATATAAGGTTCACGTTTCAGATGGGTTCCTGATATACCAACTTACATTCAGATATATATATATATATATATATATATATATATATATATATATATATATATATATATATATATATATATATATATATATATATATATATATATATATATATATATATATATCTGAATATAAGTTGGTATATCAGGAATCCATCTGAAAGGCAAGATATGTCCAAAGTAAGATATATATGAGGATGTAGTGAAGATGGCCTTGACCAAGATAAATGCCACTGATGTTGAACACGAGATGACTGTGAGGATGTAGTGAAGATAGATTTTCATTAAGATAGAGTTCAGTGCTGTGAAAGTGACTTTCTACAAGGATGTAGTGAGGATTGCCTTTGACCAAAAAATAATCTAGTGATACTGAAGATAATATGACTAAAAAGAATTAGTGAAGATGACTTTTAACCAGATAGAGGCTAATGATAATGAAAATGAGATAACTATAACGATGTAGTGAAGATAGTCTTTGACCAAGATAAACGTCATTGATGATGAAAACAAGATGACTATGAAGATGTGAAAATAGCCTTAAACCACAGAAAAGCCATTGATATTCAAAATGATTGTGGTGATGTAGTGAAGATGGCGTTGACCATGATAAACGCCAGTGATATTGAAAATAACATCTAAATAAGCCAAAATAAACAACTAACAATCAAATCAAATAATTGACTCAAAAGCTAGGGTAAGCAACCAGAAAAAGAAAGTCTTAGAAAGTCCAACAAATAACACCAAACGAAAAAATTAAACAAAAAAATTAGATGGAATATTTCCTATGTATGTCCATTACTGTGTTTATATATAGATATAAGATATATATATATATATATATATGTATATATATATATATATATATATATATATATATATATATATATATATATATATATATATATATATATATATATATATATATATATATATATATATATATGCAATTGAGTGGGAGATGTATAAAAGAAAGACACAGGAGGTCAAGAGAAAGGTGCAAGAGGTGAAAAAGAGGGCAAATGAGAGTTGGAGTGAGGGAGTATCATTAAATTTTAGGGAGAATAAAAAGATGTTCTGGAAGGAGGTAAATAAAGTGCGTAAGACAAAGGGAGCAAATGGGAACATCAGTGAAGGGCGCAAATGGGGAGGTGATAACAAGTAGTGGTGATGTGAGAAGGAGATGGAGTGAGTATTTTGAAGGTTTGTTGAATGTGTTTGATGATAGAGTGGCAGATATAGGGTGTTTTGGTCGAGGTGGTGTGCAAAGTGAGAGGGTTAGGGAAAATGATTTGGTAAACAGAGAAGAGGTAGTAAAAGCTTTGCGGAAGATGAAAGCCGGCAAGGCAGCAGGTTTGGATGGTATTGCAGTGGAATTTATTAAAAAAGGGGGTGACTGTATTATTGACTGGTTGGTAAGGTTATTCAATGTATGTATGACTCATTGTGAGGTGCCTGAGGATTGGCGGAATGCGTGCATAGTGCCATTGTACAAAGGCTAAGGGGATAAGAGTGAGTGCTCAAATTACAGAGGTATAAGTTTGTTGAGTATTCCTGGTAAATTATATGGGAAGGTATTGATTGAGAGGGTGAAGGCATGTACAGAGCATCAGATTGGGGAAGAGCAGTGTGGTTTCAGAAGTGGTAGAGGATGTGTGGATCAGGTGTTTGCTTTGACGAATGTATGTGAGAAATACTTAGAGAAGCAAATGGATTTGTATGTAGCATTTATGGATCTGGAGAAGGCATATGATAGAGTTGATAGAGATGCTCTGTGGAAGGTATTAAGAATATATGGTGTGGGAGGCAAGTTGTTAGAAGCAGTGAAACGTTTTTATCGTGGATGTAAGGCATGTGTACGTGTAGGAAGAGAGGAAAGTGACTGGTTCTCAGTGAATGTAGGTTTGCGGCAGGGGTGTGTGATGTCTCCATGGTTGTTTAATTTGTTTATGGATGGGGTTGTTAGGGAGGTGAATGCAAGAGGGGCAAGTATGAAGTCTTTTGGGGATGAGAGAGCTTGGGAAGTGAGTCAGTTGTTATTCGCTGATGATACAGCGCTGGTGGCTGATTCATGTGAGAAACTGCAGAAGCTGGTGACTGAGTTTGGTAAAGTGTGTGAAAGAAGAAAGTTAAGAGTAAATGCGAATAAGAGCAAGGTAATTAGGTACAGTAGGGTTGAGGGTCAAGTCAATTGGGAGGTAAGTTTGAATGGAGAAAAACTGGAGGAAGTAAAGTATTTTAGATATCTGGGAGTGGACCTGGCAGCGGATGGAACCATGGAAGCGGAAGTGGATCATAGGGTGGGGGAGGGGGCGAAAATCCTGGGAGCCTTGAAGAAAGTGTGGAAGTCGAGAACATTATCTCGGAAAGCAAAAATGGGTATGTTTGAAGGAATAGTGGTTCCAACAATGTTGTATGGTTGCGAGGCGTGGGCTATGGATAGAGTTGTGCGCAGGAGGATGGATGTGCTGGAAATGAGATGTTTGAGGACAATGTGTGGTGTGAGGTGGTTTGATCGAGTAAGTAACGTAAGGGTAAGAGAGATGTGTGGAAATAAAAAGAGCGTGGTTGAGAGAGCAGAAGAGGGTGTTTTGAAATGGTTTGGGCACATGGAGAGAATGAGTGAGGAAAGATTGACCAAGAGGATATATGTGTCGGAGGTGGAGGGAACGAGGAGAAGTGGGAGACCAAATTGGAGGTGGAAAGATGGAGTGAAAAAGATTTTGTGTGATCGGGGCCTGAACATGCAGGAGGGTGAAAGGAGGGCAAGGAATAGAGTGAATTGGATCGATGTTGTATACCGGGGTTGACGTGCTGTCAGTGGATTAAATCAGGGCATGTGAAGCGTCTGGGGTAAACCATGGAAAGCTGTGTAGGTATGTATATTTGCGTGTGTGGACGTATGTATATACATGTGTATGGGGGTGGGTTGGGCCATTTCTTTCGTCTGTTTCCTTGCGCTACCTCGCAAACGCGGGAGACAGCGACAAAGTATAAAAAAAAAAAAAAAAAAAAAAATATATATATATATATATATATATATATATATATATATATATATATATATACATATATATATATATATATATATATATATATATATATATATATATATATATATATATGTATATATATGTATGTATATATATATATATATATATATATATATATATATATATATATATATATATATATATATATATATATATATATACATATATATATATATATACATATATATAAGTTAAGAGTAAATGTGAATAAGAGCAAGGTTATTAGGTACAGTAGGGTTGAGGGTCAAGTCAATTGGGAGGTGAGTTTGAATGGAGAAAAACTGGAGGAAGTGGTGTTTTAGATATCTGGGAGTGGATCTGGCAGCGGATGGAACCATGGAAGCGGAAGTGGATCATAGGGTGGGGAGGGGGCGAAAATTTTGGGAGCCTTGAAAAATGTGTGGAAGTCGAGAACATTATCTCGGAAAGCAAAAATGGGTATGTTTGAAGGAATAGTGGTTCCAACCATGTTGTATGGTTGCGAGGCGTGGGCTATGGATAGAGTTGTGCGCAGGAGGATGGATGTGCTGGAAATGAGATGCTTGAGGACAATGTGTGGTGTGAGGTGGTTTGATCGAGTAAGTAACGTAAGGGTAAGAGAGATGTGTGGAAATAAAAAGAGCGTGGTTGAGAGAGCAGAAGAGGGTGTTTTGAAATGGTTTGGGCACATGGAGAGAATGAGTGAGGAAAGATTGACCAAGAGGATATATGTGTCGGAGGTGGAGGGAACGAGGAGAAGAGGGAGACCAAATTGGAGGTGGAAAGATGGAGTGAAAAGGATTTTGTGTGATCGGGGCCTGAACATGCAGGAGGGTGAAAGGAGGGCAAGAAATAGAGCGAATTGGAGTGATGTTTTATACAGGGGTTGACGTGCTGTCAGTGGATTGAACCAGGGCATGTGAAGCGTCCGGGGTACACCATGGAAAGCTGTGTAGGTATGTATATTTGCGTGTGTGGACGTGTGTATGTACATGTGTATGGGGGGGGGGGGGTGGGATCATTTCTTTCGTCTGTTTCCTTGCGCTACCTCGCAAACGCGGGAGACAGCGACAAAGTATAAAAAAAAAAAAAAAAATATATATATATATATATATATATATATATAGATATATATATATATATATATATATATATATATATATATATATAGATATATATATATATATATATATATATATATATATATATATATATATAAACCCTGGAGATAGGGGAGAAAGAATACTTCCCAAGTATTCCCTGCGTATCGTAAAAGGCGACTAAAAGGGAAGGGAGTAGGGGGGCTGGAAATCCTCCTCTGTCTTTTTTTTTCTTTTAATTTTGCAAGAGAAGGAACAGAGAGGATATTCCCGCATAGGCTTAGTCCTCTGTTCTTAACGCTACCTCACTAACGTGGGAAATGGCGAATAGTATGAAAGAAAAAAAATAGATATATTTAAAGTATGAATAAATGTGGCGGGGTGGCGACGAGAATGAATGAAAGCAGTAAGTATGAAGTATGTACATGTGTATATATGTATATGTATGTGTATGTATGAATATGTATAGGTTGAAATGCATAGGTATGTATATGGGCGTTTCTGCACGTGTATGTGTATACATGTGTATGTGGGAGGGTTGGCCCATTCTTTCGTGTGATTCCTTTCGCTGCCTCGCTAATGCGGGATACAGCGATAAATTATAATTAAATAAAGTATACAAGTAATGGGAGTGTGTGTTTGTGGTAGTAGTGGGTGGGTGTGTTAAGCGTGGAAAGGAAGGCCAGTTAAAGTCCTTTTTTGTAGACTGGAGGTTTGTAAACGGGTTTTAACGGGCCTCGGTGCCTCTATATATGGTGGAATACGTGCTTGCCATTGGTTGACAATGATCTACCAATGAGAGGGCTGCATTTGATATAGTTTGATAAGTTGTAAGGGTGACATTCCTATGTATTGTTTGTGTTAGGTATCAGTAATTTGGTAATGTCGTCTTCGGTGGTGCGAGCACGTTTTATGCACTAGCAGACACAAACTTCCTCCCTATTGGCTGAAGAAAAGCCATAAGCTCCGCCCACACTGCCTCACTTGATCCGGATGAAGGTTGAAAGGCAATTTTTTACAATTATCTCAATGTATATAGGGTAAAAAGTAACATATAATGGTGTCATAAGATAGAGCTTGCTGTGTTGTCCATGTTCCATAAGATACATACAAAGAAAAATGCATATTTCACAAAAAGCACACGATGATAGGCACAGAAGGTACAACTGCTACTTTTACGTCCATCTGACCCGGTATATATAAGAATGTTCCTATGTATACATCATCTTTTCTAGCCATTCGAGAAGGTTCTTGCTGCTCCTGTCTCGGCCACGTGTTAACCACGTGGATGATGGAGGATTAACCGCCAGATCCCACGAAGAAAGAAGAAAGAAGAGAGAAGACAGAAGAAAGAAGAAAGAAGACAGAAGACAGAAGAAAGAAGTGGATTGTAACGTTGCCTCCCGCGTTGGTCCTTCCCGCGGGAGACCGTTACGGTGACGACGCCGGCAGGCTGTTCCCTCACCACCCTCGCTGCTCCCCACACCCCCGCGTTGCCTCCACTCCATCTTCACATCCTTTTTTTATTTTCTTATATTTTATCATCCATCCTCCATCTCTCGACCGTTTGGCTTGAGCAATCTCTACCCCAGCTTCCCCAACCCATTCTGGAAAACTCATTTTCCTGAGGAGTGGAGGCTGGAGTGGACCTGTTCTCACCTGACGGGGTGGAGACCCTCACACTATCTCTTACCTCTCCCTTACCTTGGACCTTCGACCGTCCCTCACTCACGTTTTCTCGCACTAGGACACGGATGTCACCAACATGCCGCCCGACATACGTCTAAAATCCCTCAAAACTGATTGTCCCCCTCCTTCCACGTTCGAACTCCTGGCCATCGTCTTTAAGACCACTGACCTCCGTCCCATTAGGGTCATTCAATTACCCTCGAACAAATACCAGTTTAAGATTTGCTTGGGCAAAGATAGTGATTTAGATAGAATCCTATCTAAGCCTCTCCTTGATGAACTAGCTAAAAACAACTACCAAATCGTTCAGGACCGCTGCCCCCTTCAAGCTAGATGTACTATTATTGCCTACAATGTTGATGAATCTATCTTGTCCCTCAGCCCTTCGGAGATTGTTGAAGCCATCAATGGTGAAAACAATGACGTTAATGTCATCAACGTCTATAAACCGAATAACTCCAGATCAATAAAGATACAATGTTCAAACCCGACCGAGGCTGATCACCTGCTCTCCCGGGGAGTCCTGTTCCCCATGATCTCTGTGCCAGCAAAATCCCTGAAGAAAGATGAACATCTCGACGTACAACAATGTTTCAAATGTCTTAGATACGAATATGAGACTAAGAACTGTAAAGAACCCCACCAAACGTGTAGTCAATGCTTGGAAACTGGTCATGGTTTTCGTGAGTGCAGGGTTCAGGCAGCGAAGTGTGTCAACTGTAAAGGTAGACATGTTGCTGTATCTGGACTGTGCCCACGTAAGAAGGAGTAACTCCGCGCAGTGCGTCAGGCACAAAAATCCAACTCACCTCCTTCCACAAACCCTCACCTCTACACAACAGTTGCTGCTGCTGCTCCTCCCCCTGCCACCCAAGCTTCTCCTATCCCAACTACTAATTCTTCAGACCTCCTCACCCTACAAGGTAGGATGCATGCGTGCTACCTAAAAGCGTTGTTCATGAGCGGGGAAGATAAGTCGGAATTCATCAGAATTTTCGATTTGCTTCTTGCTCACAACAACCTACCCAATGTACGAACTCCACCTGAACTCCTCAGCTCCCCGCCAACAACCATCCCTCACCGACCCCTGTCTCGTCCACCACCCTGACCCCTAACGAAAACGTATCCCAGGAGACCGCCAGTAACACTTCCAACTCTCCCCCAACAACTCAACCTGTCACCCTCCCAACTTCCAATACCCTCTCCGCACCCCCTAACACAACTCCATCCACAACCCCCCAACCCAACACCAACAATCCTACTGTATCTCCAAATACCGATTCCTCTCCCACCCCCACCGTCCCAACTTCCACCATCACGACAGTTCCTCCCGAACCTCCACACACCAATCCCCCCCTCCCCCCTCCCCCTCCATCCGTCCAACCCCTAACCCTCCCAGAGGAGCCCCAGCACCTGACCTTGCCGACACACCAGACAACCCACCAATGGTCAACCTCGACCTTCAAATTGTCGACAATGACCCTCTCCCCTCCCCTCTCCCCTCTCCTGACCCCTCACCAGATAGATCCCGACCCAAGACTAGAAACATGATACACGTGAAACTCTCAAACGGTGCGTCAACGGCCTTCATCGACAACTGACACAGAAGGACAATAAACTTCCATAAATCGTAAAATGCTAAAACGTGCGCAGCTATCACAATGGCCGTCATCTGATTGCCACTCTCCTCGAAGAGAAAAAACCCGATGTTGTGATACTTAACATCACATGTATAACCAACGGATACAAAATTAGACATTACGGGTATACATCACGACAGTCTCCAGACAGTAGACACGAGGGAGTCGCCATTCTCATACGCAACACCATCGATCACGAATACCTCGCCACCTCATGGCAATACGAACACTTTCTAGCAGGTAAGATAAACACAATACATGGCTTCATTATCTTCTACACTACATACTCTCGACCCAACACTTCCATTCCACTCCTTGATCTCTACACAGTATTCAATTACACACATATCCCAGTCTACCTTCTAGCTAACCTCAACGCCCAACACAGAACCTTCCACCACAACAGAAACAATTCTCATGGTGATGACTTATTCGCTTTATACTCTTACAAACGTCTTAACTTCCTAGGACCTTACTTCCACACTGTCTTCACTGGCCTAGGAGGAAAAGGCAGACCTGATCATGTCTTCTCCAACAGAGCCAGTAATTATCTTCATAATTTCTTGTCTCCAGGACCACTGTGTGGTTCCGACCACATCCCTATCTTTCTTTATCTATCGTCTAACCCTATCCTCGTCCCATCACCCTCACACTACCACTACAAAAGAGCAGACTGGGAGAGCTTTAAAGACACTCTCTCCAACTGCACTTACACCACAAACTACGAAAATCACCCAATAACACTAATAGACACAGAAATAGAACATATACATGAAACAATCACACAGGCAGCTGACGCCTCTATCCCAACATCTTCATTTACCTCAAGATACTCCTTCTTCCTTTCTCCCAAAACAACCAGACTCCTCTCGTGCTACCGTCGACGTTTTGAGCATAACAGACATCGTTTGGGCCTAGTAAGGTGGGACCTCACATCACAACAAAACCACACACTCAACAGCCTTCTAGAAGACCACAATAGACACTGGAAATCTCTCATCACCACAACAGAACAACACCGAATTAAATCTCCTCAAGAGTTTTGGAGCAGAACCCGGAAACTCAAAGGAATACCAAAAACAGACTTCAATCGGCTAAATGACGACAACACTCTACACCATAACCCACAAGACATTGCCAACATTTTTCAAAAACACTGGGAAGGTATCTTTCACCCACCTCCCTCCCCCCACCACACCCCCCACCCCCACCATCCCCACCCTCTGGTGTACGACCAATCGCTTTCACACGACCACCTTCTCACAACTCCCATAAGATCGAGCGAGGTCAAATTCCTCTTTCTAAAATCGCTCAAAGTAGCCCAAGGTAATTCAGGCATTGGTTACCAGCTACTCACCCATCTCCCTAACAACACTATTAGAGCCATCACCTTCCTCTTCAACGTGGCACTAGCCTCTGGCTATTTTCCCGCGGCCTTCAAAACAGCAACAACCACAATGATACCAAAACCCAACAAATCCAACAGAGACCCAGTGATCTACTGACCCATCAGCCTACTTGAGTCCATTGGGAAGACAATTCAAAGAATCTTAAGCAACAGACTTAGACAGTACCTAACAAACAACAACCTACTCTCACACAAACAGTTTGGCTATCGTCAACATCATACAAGATGAAGTCAACATAATTACAAACTACATAAGAAACAACACGCGGGCATACAAAATGACCGCACTCATCACAAAAGATGTTGAAAAAGCCTTTGACACCGTGTGGCACGATGGATTGAGGTATAAACTAAGCACCCAATTCCAAGTCCCACGACCCACCATTAAGCTTCTCTCTAACTATCTTAGCAACAGAAAAACCCGAATCAAATACAGAAACATTTACTCAAACTACTTCTTCCTTAATGCCGGTGTACCTCAAGGCTCCGTGCTGGCCCCCACTCTCTACACACTCTACACAAATGATCTTCCCAATCCTATACACCTGGACTCCATCACTCTCCAATATGCAGATGATGTCACACAGCTAATCAGAGCCAGAGCCCTCACACACTTAACCAGCAGAACCCAACAGGAAATTGACCACGTTTCGCTTTGGGAGTTGAAATGGAGGATTAAATCAAATCCTGCCAAATCCAACATATCTTATTTTAATGTACGTCAGGGATACAACATAAATAATGTCTACCTACACTCCCGTATACACCGTCATTTACCTATTTCCATCTCAAATACCAACGCTTTCCTGGGACTAAATTATGATGTACACCTAAGAATGAACCGATATATTCAGTCTAGAGCGGCTACTGCGAGAGCGGAGCTCGCAAAATTGTATAGATTAGAGAGGCGCAATTCAAAACCAAATTGCACCTCTACAAAGCATTAATACGACCACTTATCACTTATGCCCCTTCAGCTCTTGAACTCGGAGCCAAATCCAACATCCGTGCACTCCAAATAATTCAGAATAAAGCTCTACGTTGGGTTTGTAACATCAAATGGCACGAGTTCATCAGGAACACAGAACTTCATAGGAGAGCACGACTGCCTCCACTAAACATCTATTGGAGGAAATTGTTTGAAGGACAAGTAGAGTGATTTCAAATACATCGATTACTTCAACAATCTCCTGGGAATAGATCATCCAGATAACATGTTCAATATCCATCCTGAACAACATCCAGTGCCCATATATTAAAAACTAAAAACTACTATAGATCTTGCTGCTAAGTCCGTGTAGGGAACGTCTGGGCAAAATCAGTTTCTATCTGGCAGAAATACGATCCATCTCCTCCTATATCCTAAAATAAAATAAAAAAAATTCCCTCGCCCTCCACACATCATCTCTGTTCTAGTTATCCTATTATTCCGATGCAAGCTTGGTTAAGTCCCGGCCCTTTTCCTCTCTAAAATTCACTTCCTCTAACATCTCTCTTGCTCTCCCCCCCCCCCCTCTCCTCTCCCCCCCCCTTCCTTGGAAAGGAGTTTTCTATCATCATTCATAATTGACAGTATTCCCTGCAGAACTGATAAGAGAGGGGTTCCCTTATTTACCCTTTTTCTTTAAGACTTAGCTTAGCTCTTTAGCTTAGTGAAGCACTCCACCATTTCCTCCCTAAATTTTATTCGTGTTTATTTTCTGTTTACTCTTCTCTTTTTGTGTTTACAGACAAGTGGTTGTTGACCGGTATTTCTGGTGTTGCTGGACCACTGGTACATCTCACGAAGGCTGATTGGACACAATTGTGCGACCAATCGAGAGGTGATCGCAGGAGAACTCAACCCAGCTTGGTACGTCCGGCTCGTCCCACTTTGGGACGCTTGTCTGTTTGATCAGCTGCCTCGTATATTTTTTTAGAGAAGATGTAAGGTGTTACAAGTACCTTTTGTGTGGGGCGGTATGCCACCCAAGGATCTGGGGTCTAGCCCCACCGGTATGGACTCCAGTAAGCCAACCACTAGGGGGTAGTGGTGGTGACCGACCCACGATGGACATAAAGTCCAAAAATGCCGAATTTGTGATGATATATGCGACCGGTTCAACGCTTCCCTCAACCCTTCCTCATCAAGAAAGTGATTGACAGCCAGGCTGGTGCTGTTGAGATGGTAAGGAAACTGGCTAGTGGTGACGTTCTTGTTAAAGTTAAGTCATCAAATCAAGTGGCAGACTTACTAAAGCTGAAAAGAATTCATTTTTGCCATGTTGTGGCTTCCATACCGGTGACCATGAACTCATGCAGAGGAGTAATCTTCTGTCCTGACGTCATGGGCATGAGTGCGGACGACATAGTAAATGAACTTGCAGACGAGGAAGTGATCGCTGCTCGACTTATCACAAAACTTATTGACGGCCAGCCACGTACAACCCACCTGATCACTCTAACTTTCGGAGATCCAAATTGCCAAAGGATATTGCCGTAGGTTAGGTTAGGTAGCTGTGAGACCTTACATACCGAACATCTTGCCATGTTTTAAATGCCAAAGGTTTGATCATGGTAAAAAGTCTTGTACTTTTTCATCTCGATGTGGAAAGTGTGCCAGCGTGGAGCATGTTGCTGACCATTGTACAGCCAAGGTGGTACTGTGCGTTAACTGTGGGGGAGGCAACCACACAAGCTCGTACCGAGAATGTCCTCGGTACAAGTTTGAGAAGAAGTCTGGCCAGTTAAGGCAAAGGAGAACATTTCATATGGTGAAGCAAGGAAGAGGGAGACTCACCAGACTCCCAAACACAATGAGTCCTATGCTATGGCATTGAAATGTAAGCTGGTCATGGTCACAATTGCCACGGGAACTGCTGAACCAACCACGACCCATCACTCCCGATGAATTTATAACGAATCAGAGCGACACTGACACTGACTCTGACGATAATACCCACAAAGACTCGTACTCAAGAGCCACCTGCTGCTCTGTTTGCCCCAACAATGTGAGAGGACAAGATGAAGTTACAAAAGAAAATGTGTGGCAGGTGGTCGTTCCTGTGGCTCCAACGAGTAGGTCTTCCTCCATGATGAAGTCTTCCTCGGTGGAATCACTGGACGACAATACCGTGCCCACTATCAGGAGCCGATCCCGTTCCCCTGGGGACTCGCCCAATTTAAGAAAAAAAAGGGTTCACAAAGCTGGCCGGCTAAAGAAGTCTTAAACCAACGCGTTCAATATCATTCAGTGGAATTGTAGAGGTCTTAAGAATAAGCAAGCACAACTGTCACTGTTGCTTGCATTATATAGACCATCCGTTATTTGTTTACAAGAGACCAATCTGAACAGCTCAGTCGAAGATTGTGATGTTTTAGATAATCATCACCCGTATAGAAGATCATGGGGTAGCCATTTATATACACCAAAGCTTACTCCATACAGAAGTGACTTTAAATTCTAATCTGGGCCTAAATCCTCACTAACCAGCCAACCAACCAACCATTATGATACATATTTTACTTGATCAACACATCAGGCCTGGCCCCACCACCTACTAACCTTCTCCAGGCACACTTGCTGCCTCCTGACCATTAGTGTCTTACTCTCACAACATCAGACAGAGAGGAGAGTGTCTCCAGACACACTTGCTGCCTCCTAACCATTAGTGTCTTACTCTCACAACATCAGACAGAGAGGAGAGTGTCTCCAGACACACTTGCTGCCTCCTAACCATTAGTGTCTTACTCTCACAACATCAGACAGAGAGGAGAGTGTCTCCAGACACACTTGCTGCCTCCTAACCATTAGTGTCTTACTCTCACAACATCAGACAGAGAGGAGAGTGTCTCCAGACACACTTGCTGCCTCCTAACCATTAGTGTCTTACTCTCACAACATCAGACAGTGAGGAGAGTGTCTCCAGACACACTTGCTGCCTCCTAA
This sequence comes from Panulirus ornatus, assembly GCF_036320965.1. Lineage (NCBI taxonomy): Eukaryota > Metazoa > Arthropoda > Malacostraca > Decapoda > Palinuridae > Panulirus > Panulirus ornatus. The sequence goes on along the minus strand of NC_092235.1, from coordinate 6,647,744 downwards.
CCATTAGTGTCTTACTCTCACAACATCAGACAGAGAGGAGGGTGTCTCCATCCAGACACACTTGCTGCCTCCTAACCATTAGTGTCTTACTCTCACAACATCAGACAGAGAGGATGTTATGCCTCTTATCTAACCTGACACATCAGCCGGGGTCTCAGGACGTTGATAAGGTCATGGTCGGATCCCCTTATGTATCTATCATGTGACCTCAGGTGAGTTATTGAACTTTATTGCTGATAATACAGCGTTGTTAGGGGTTAATGATGGCAGTTATTAACCTCGTTTAAACACACATATTCACACGAAGAAGGTTGTATATAAGCCCGGCTAGCTCAGTCGGTAGAGCACGAGACTCTTAATCTCGGGGTCGTGGGTTCGAGCCCCACGTTGGGCGGTAACAGTTTTCTATGATGTAACGTGAAACAGCCTCTGAACATACCATCCACCGCCCGTCTAGATCAACCAATCTGCTAAGCAAAAGGCAGCTGAAGAGTCATTCAGTACTTAAAGACAAACCAGAAGTCTGTTTGAAAAAGTGAGTGATGATGCACGGGAGACTGAAGGAAATGTGTCACTATTCACTGCTGAACATTGTACATTACGTGTTATTCATCATCTCAGTAAGCTGTACAAAGCAAGATTTGCAAACAGTAAAGGATGCAAGAATATCAGGTTAAAAAGGTGGAAGTGTAGTGCAGTTGTGCGCAATGTGTTTGCCCAGCATTTTAACAGCAACTTGAAAAGTGATATGGGCAGTCAGAAGTTTAGCTTCTTACCTGATGAGAGTAATGACATCACTGTAACGAAACTATTGGGTATTGCTGTCCAGTTCTATTCTGAAAGTAAGAATAAGATCATAATGACTTTCCTGGACCTGGTTGAGCTGACTGACTGTAATGTTAATGGGATATGTGATCCCATCAAGAAGTCTTTTAAAAATAATGGGTTGGAGTTACATAACCTTATTGCAATTAGCACCGACAATGCTTCTGTGATGACAGATGTTAACTGTGGAGTGTATGATACACTCAAGTTAGAAGTTCCTCATCTGATCCTGATCAAGTGTGTGTGTGTCATTCTCTACAGCTAGTTGTCTCATGCTGCAGCAGTGTCTCGCTAGGAACCTGGATTTTATCGTCAGAGAAACCTATAATTGGTTCTCCCACTCTGCCAGTGATGGTCAAGCTCCAATGAAATCTATACAGCTAAGCCAGACTCGATGGCTGTCAATTGAATCAGCAGTTGTCATAATACTGCAGCAGTGGGTTGAACTTATGATTCACATTGAAATGGCAAGAAATGATGAAAGGTGTTATACATCTCAGAACCTCTATGAGATGTTTTGTGCCAAGAAAAACTATGCCTTCCTGATATTCCTGAAGTACATTCTTGGAGAAGCTCAATGTGTTAATGAGAAATTTGAAGCTAAGGTACAGGATCCAAGCAAACTGCTAAGTGAACTTTATTCAACTTATTGATTCCATAAGTTCTAAGGTTCTCATCCCAGGCAGAAATTAGATGAAGGAGATTCAATAGAGAACTACTTAGACCCACGTGCATCCTTGAGGAACGAGTTTGAAAAGGAGATGGCACAATGTACGCTTCCTGATGAAAAGGATATCCGAGGAAGATACATACAGTTTGTAGTGGAGTTGGTGAAACAGCTTCGTCAACGTTTGCCAGACAATGTCCAAGTGTTACAGTCAATGTCATCACTGAGTACAAGTGAATATCTGCAACCCATAAAGCCTGGAATACTGGAATTAGCAAAGATGTTTACTGATAACGAAAATTTCTCACACGCATTGAGTTCCAGTTGAGGAAGCTTCATCATGTATTGTGGAAGCAGAACACTGGCGCCCTAGCACTCTGGACTGAAATAACCTCGTACAAGGATGCAACAGGAGGAAATCGGTAACCTCTCTGAGTTGGCTTTGAATGTGCTGGTATTGTCTCACTCCAACACTGACGTTGAGCGAATCTTTAGTTATATCAACATCGTGAAGTCAAAGCTTCGAAATAGACTGAGTATCAAAAACTTAAATGCAATACTAACAGTCAAGTATGGACTAAGATAAAATGGAAACTGTTGTTATGATTATGAACTGCCTGAGGAAGTACTGAAAAACACTGGGTTATTGAAAAGATACGAGTTATCACAACCACAACCTGGACCCTCACATAGACCACCACAACCCCAGGTCACCGAGGACGAAGAGACTGCGGATTGGTAATTAGCAGATCTGGGATAATAGTGAGTAGTTTAGTGTTAAAACAGTCAGTCGTACCTGTCATTAATCATTTGCCACGTCAAAGAGCAGAAATAATTCGAAGAGCATTTTTTTCGCCGTCATTTTAGCAAGTTTAACGCTTTTTTAGCGCTTTTCGTGAGAGAATCTAGCGCCATATAAAATTTGGGTCAGCAACTTTGGTGCTCAAAAGGTTTCAGTAGCTGGTTGGTGGTCAGTCAGGACGGGTGTTCGCGCTGTTCTGGTTATCCGATGTGTTTTATCTTGATCACGGAGTGGGGGGACAGAGAGAAATGATAACCTAACTTGATGAATATGAGAAGTTTCCTGGGCTCTGGCATCCCCAAAATGGATCGTACTACAATAAAACCGTCAAGTATGGTCGCTGGGTTAGCACTGCACGGGGTATCTGGCAATTATTTCACATGATCGTAAGAAAAATTAAAGAATTAATAAACATCACTTTTCTTTTGTCTTTTTTTTTTTTTTTTTTATACTTTGTCGCTGTCTCCCGCGTTTGCGAGGTAGCGCAAGGAAACAGACGAAAGAAATGGCCCAACCCCCCCCCCATACACATGTACATACACACGTCCACACACGCAAATATACATACCTACACAGCTTTCCATGGTTTACCCCAGACGCTTCACATGCCCCGACTCAATCCACTGACAGCACGTCAACCCCGGTATACCACATCGCTCCAATTCACTCTATTCCTTGCCCTCCTTTCACCCTCCTGCATGTTCAGGCCCCGATCACACAAAATCTTTTTCACTCCATCTTTCCACCTCCAATTTGGTCTCCCTCTTCTCCTCGTTCCCTCCACCTCCGACACATATATCCTCTTGGTCAATCTTTCCTCACTCATTCTCTCCATGTGCCCAAACCATTTCAAAACACCCTCTTCTGCTCTCTCAACCACGCTCTTTTTATTTCCACACATCTCTCTTACCCTTACGTTACTTACTCGATCAAACCACCTCACACCACACATTTTCCTCAAACATCTCATTTCCAGCACATCCATCCTCCTGCGCACAACTCTATCCATAGCCCACGCCTCGCAACCATACAACATTGTTGGAACCACTATTCCTTCAAACATACCCATTTTTGCTTTCCGAGATAATGTTCTCGACTTCCACACATTTTTCAAGGCTCCCAAAATTTTCGCCCCCTCCCCCACCCTATGATCCACTTCCGCTTCCATGGTTCCATCCGCTGACAGATCCACTCCCAGATATCTAAAACACTTCACTTCCTCCAGTTTTTCTCCATTCAAACTCACCTCCCAATTGACTTGACCCTCAACCCTACTGTACCTAATAACCTTGCTCTTATTCACATTTACTCTTAACTTTCTTCTTCCACACACTTTACCAAACTCAGTCACCAGCTTCTGCAGTTTCTCACATGAATCAGCCACCAGCGCTGTATCATCAGCGAACAACAACTGACTCACTTCCCAAGCTCTCTCATCCCCAACAGACTTCATACTTGCCCCTCTTTCCAGGACTCTTGCATTTACCTCCCTAACAACCCCATCCATAAACAAATTAAACAACCATGGAGACATCACACACTCCTGCCGCAAACCTATATTCACTGAGAACCAATCACTTTCCTCTCTTCCTACACGTACACATGCCTTACATCCTCGATAAAAACTTTTCACTGCTTCTAACAACTTGCCTCCCACACCATATATTCTTAATACCTTCCACAGAGCATCTCTATCAACTCTATCATATGCCTTCTCCAGATCCATAAATGCTACATACAAATCCATTTGCTTTTCTAAGTATTTCTCACATACATTCTTCAAAGCAAACACCTGATCCACACATCCTCTACCACTTCTGAAACCGCACTGCTCTTCCCCAATCTGATGCTCTGTACATGCCTTCACCCTCTCAATCAATACCCTCCCATATAATTTACCAGGAATACTCAACAAACTTATACCTCTGTAATTTGAGCACTCACTCTTATCCCCTTTGCCTTTGTACAATGGCACTATGCACGCATTCCGCCAATCCTCAGGCACCTCACCATGAGTCATACATACATTAAATAACCTTACCAACCAGTCAACAATACAGTCACCCCCTTTTTTAATAAATTCCACTGCAATACCATCCAAACCTGCTGCCTTGCCGGCTTTCATCTTCCGCAAAGCTTTTACTACCTCTTCTCTGTTTACCAAATCATTTTCCCTAACCCTCTCACTTTGCACACCACCTCGACCAAAACACCCTATATCTGCCACTCTGTCATCAGACACATTCAACAAACCTTCAAAATACTCATTCCATCTCCTTCTCACATCACCACTACTTGTTATCACCTCCCCATTTACGCCCTTCACTGAAGTTCCCATTTGCTCCCTTGTCTTACGCACCCTATTTACCTCCTTCCAGAACATCTTTTTATTCTCCCTAAAATTTACTGATAGTCTCTCACCCCAACTCTCATTTGCCCTTTTTTTCACCTCTTGCACCTTTCTCTTGACCTCCTGTCTCTTTCTTTTATACTTCTCCCACTCAATTGCATTTTTTCCCTGCAAAAATCGTCCAAATGCCTCTCTCTTCTCTTTCACTAATACTCTTACTTCTTCATCCCACCACTCACTACCCTTTCTAAACAGCCCACCTCCCACTCTTCTCATGCCACAAGCATCTTTTGCGCAATCCATCACTGATTCCCTAAATACATCCCATTCCTCCCCCACTCCCCTTACTTCCATTGTTCTCACATTTTTCCATTCTGTACACAGTCTCTCCTGGTACTTCCCCACACAGGTCTCCTTCCCAAGCTCACTTACTCTCACCACCTTCTTCACCCCAACATTCACTCCTCTTTTCTGAAAACCCATACTAATCTTCACCTTAGCCTCCACAAGATAATGATCAGACATCCCTCCAGTTGCACCTCTCAGCACATTAACATCCAAAAGTCTCTCTTTCGCACGCCTGTCAATTAACACGTAATCCAATAACGCTCTCTGGCCATCTCTCCTACTTACATAAGTATACTTATGTATATCTCGCTTTTTAAACCAGGTATTCCCAATCATCAGTCCTTTTTCAGCACATAAATCTACAAGCTCTCCACCATTTCCATTTACAACACTGAACACCCCATGCATACCAATTATTCCCTCAACTGCCACATTACTCACCTTTGCATTCAAATCACCCATCACTATAACCCGGTCTCGTGCATCAAAACCGCTAACACACTCATTCAGCTGCTCCCAAAACACTTGCCTCTCATGATCTTTCTTCTCATGCCCAGGTGCATATGCACCAATAATCACCCACCTCTCTCCATCAACTTTCAATTTTACCCATATTAATCGAGAATTTATTTTCTTACATTCTATCACATACTCCCACAACTCCTGTTTCAGGAGTATTGCTACTCCTTCCCTTGCTCTTGTCCTCTCACTAACCCCTGACTTCACTCCCCAGACATTTCCAAACCACTCCTCCCCTTTACCCTTGAGCTTCGTTTCACTCAGAGCCAAAACATCCAGGTTTCTTTCCTCAAACATACTACCTATCTCTCCTATGTTGAGTATTCTTTTGTCTTATTTTTCTTAATATTCGACATATTTCATTCATTGATTTCAATCAGATTCGGTAAAAGTTGTGATGATTCAACATTGTGTTTGTAAAACGTCCACTGTGGATCTTCCTCCGTTCCTGAAATACTAAGATAACGACCTTGTGGACGCCGACCACAACACATCAACACCCCAGTCACAACTCCACGTGGTCACGCTGTCCTCAACCAATCACAACCCCAAGTGGTCACGCTGGCCTCAACCAGTCACAACCGCACGTGGTCACGCTGGCCTCAACCAGTCAAAACCCCACGTGGTCACGCTGGCCTCAACCAGTCACAACCCCACGTGGTCACGCTGGCCTCAACCAGTCACAACCCCACGTGGTCTCGCTGGCCTCAACCAGTCACAACCCCACGTGGTCTCGCTGGCCTCAACCAGTCACAACCCCACCTAGTCACGCTGTCCTCAACCAATCACAACCCCAAGTGGTCGCGCTGGCCTCAACCAGTCACAACCCCACGTGGTCACGCTGGCCTCAACCAGTCACAACCCCACGTGGTCACGCTGGCCTCAACCAGTCACAACCCCACGTGGTCACGCTGGCCTCAACCAGTCACAAACCGACGTGGTCACTCTGTGCTCAACCAGTCACAACCCTACGGGGTCACGGTAGCCTCAACCAGTCACAACGCCACGTGGCCACGCTGGCCTCAACCAGTCACAACCCAACTTTGTCACGCTGGCCTCAGTCAATCACAAGCCCCACGTGGTCACGCTGCCCTCAACCAGTCACAAGCCCCACGCGGTCACGCTATCCTCAAACAGTCACAAGCCCACGTGGTCATGCTGCCCACAACCAGTCACAAGCCCAATGTGATCATGCTGCCCACAACCAGTCACAAGCCCCACGTGGTCACGCTGGCCTCAACCAGTCACAAGCCCCACGTGGTCACGGTAGCCTCAACCAGTCACAACGCCACGTGGCCACGCTGGCCTCAACCAGTCACAACCCAACTTTGTCACGCTGGCCTCAGTCAATCACAAGCCCCACGTGGTCACGCTGCCCTCAACCAGTCACAAGCCCCACGCGGTCACGCTATCCTCAAACAGTCACAAGCCCCACGTGGTCATGCTGCCCACAACCAGTCACAAGCCCAATGTGATCATGCTGCCCACAACCAGTCACAAGCCCCACGTGGTCACGCTGGCCTCAACCAGTCACAAGCCCCACGTGGTCACGGTAGCCTCAACCAGTCACAACCCCACTTGGTCACGCTGGCTTCAACCAGTCACAAGCCCCACGTGGTCACGCTGGCCTCAACCAGTCACAAGCCCCACGTGGTCACGCTGGCCTCAACCAGTCACAAGCCCCACGTGGTCACGGTAGCCTCAACCAGTCACAACCCCACTTGGTCACGCTGGCTTCAACCAGTCACAAGCCCCACGTGGTCACGCAAGCCTCAACCAGTCACAAGCCCCACGTTGTCACGTTGGCCTCAATCACTCTGTATCAATTGTCACCTGCCACCAATTATTGTATCAGATGGGCAATGCCTGGAAGACGACAGCGATGTGCTTTCAGAGTATATTTTCACAGAAACTACACAGTAAAAATAATTTTGTAACTATAGCTTTAGAATAATTCGAAAAAGACAAAGTTACATGAAACATAAAAACGGTCTTAGAAAAGGAGAGTTGCAAGTGTAGCAGCAGCAGGTGTTGGTCAAGATGTTATAACGGGCAGGTCATGATGCGGCCCATCATCTACAAGTGGTACACACACCATCCCTAGACCACACTTACACTACACTTGACCCAGCCTTGTGGCACCCGCGCCAGCCAGGTACTCACTGGCAGTCAACATTATATCCTGACAACAAACTTGGACCTACAACTAAACACAACTTATAAATAATAACCCAGCTGGCTAGATTGACAACCATCATGGCGGCCCGCCAGTCATCTGTATATCTCAATCTTTCCTTCATTTATTCTCCAACTTTTTCATGTCATATCCCAACTCCTCTGTTCATCAACATCTTTACGTAATCTCATAGAAAGGGATATTTACACAGTAAGAGTGTATGTGGCACTCAATCTCTCTTGGTATTTCTTCACACAAGTCTCTTTTCCAAGTTCACTTCCTCTCACCACCTCTTCTCCCCGACATTGTTTCCTCTTTTCGAAAACCTCTTCAGATCTTCACTGTCGTCTCCACAAGATGGTGATCAAACATCACACCAGCTGCCCCTTTCAGCATATTTACACCCAAAAGTCTTTCTTTTACACGTCTTTCAATTAACATGTAATACAGTCATGCCCGCTGACCATCTCTCCTACTTACATACGTATATTTGTGTATATCACATTTTACAAACCAGGTATTCCCAATCACCAGTCCTTTACACACACACAACACAAGTTGTTCACCATTTCCATGCACCTCAGTTATACCCTCCACTGCCACATTACTTACCTTTGCATTTAAATCACCATCACTAATACCTGGTCTCTTACATCATAACTGCTGAAACACACACTCGCTTGCTCCCAAAATACTTCCTCTGTTCTTGACTCTAACTCGCTACCTCACTAAGTGCCATTTGACCCGGCCTAATGGGGCAAGACAATGATCATTATCTTCACTACTCTCTGGACACCTCTGGTCCTTGGCCTCAGCCACTACACTCTCCACCTCAATACTATCTCACTAAACGCTTGAAATCAGATAATGTCAAAATCCTAATTCATCGTCAAGATCTTTACTATAACGTTGGATGAACATACTGAGTGTTGGAGATTCGAACCCATGACCTTGATCTTTGAGACTCAGGCTCGGTGATAATGTGTACCACACCTGCCAGTGAATTCCAACACTTAGTCACCTAAATCTTAAGACCACACATGTACATACTAAACTCTAGATAAAAATATGTTCAACGAAAGATATTTCATATATCTGGTTTGAAAACTGATAAGATCAGGAAATAAGATTTAATCATTATCTTTATCGAACGATTATAATGCCCAACAACACACGTTAGGTACACAATATATTTCCTACTAACCTACACGTGAAGTGACAATCCATACCACTTGACAACCAGCGTACTATATCCTTCAGTAGCAGATATCATACTATACTTAATGATAATAATAATCATAATGACTATAATAATGATATTGATAATAGTAACGATGATCATGTTAATAATAATGATAATGATAATGATAATGATACCTAATAATAATGATGATAATGATACCAATAGTAATAATATGGTTGTGAGGCGTGGGCTATAGATAGGGTTGTGTGGAGGAGGGTGAATTTGTTGGAAATGAGATTTTGAGGACAATGTGTGGTGCGAGGTTGTTTGATCGAGTAAGTAATGAAAGGGTAAGAAATATGTGTGGTTATAAAAAGATTGTGATTGAGAGAGCAGAAGAGGGTGTATTGAAATGGTTTGTTCACATGGAGAGAATGAGTGAGGAAAGATTGACAAAGAGGATATATGTGTCAGAGGTGGAGGGAATGAGAAGTGGGAGACCAAATTGGAGGTGGAAGGATGGAGTGAAAATGATTTTGAGTGATCGGGGCCTGAACATGCAGGAGGGTGAAAGGCATGCAACGAATGAAATTAATTGAAATGATGTGGTATACCGGGGTCGACGTGCTGTCAATGGATTGAATCAGGGCATGCGAAGCGTCTGGGATAAACATGGAAAGTTTTGTGGAGCTTGGATGTGGAAAGGGAGCTGTAGTTTTTGTGCATTATACATGACAGCTAGAGACTGAGTGTGAACGAATGTGGCCTTTGTTGTCTTCCTAGCGCTAACTCGCGCGCGTGCGGGGAAAGGGGGTTGTCATTTCATGTGTGGCGGGGTAGCGATGGGAATGAATAAAAGCAGCAAGTATGAATTATATACATGTGTAGATATGTATATGTCTGTGTATGTATATATATGTATACGTGGAAATGTATAGGTATGTATATGTGCGTGTGTGGACGTGTATGTATATATATGTGTATGTGGGTGGGTTGGGCCATTCTTTCGTCTGTTTCCTTGCACTACCTCGATAACGCGGGAGACAGCGAGAAAGTATATTAGATAAATAATAGTAATAATGATTATGATAATAATTATAGTAATAATAATAATAGTAATAATAATAATAGAAATAATAATAATGATAATGATAATAATAATAATAATGATAATAATAATAATAATGATAATGATAACAATGATAATAATGACAATGATTATTTTTTTTTTTTTTTTTTTTCATACTATTCGCTATTTCCCGCGATAGCGAGGTAGCGTTAAGAACAGAGGACTGGGCCTTTGAGGGAATATCCTCACCTGGACCTCTTCTCTGTTCCTTCTTTTGGAAAAAAAAAAAAAAAAAAAAAAAAAAAAAAAAAAAAAAAAAAAACGAGAGGGGAGGATTTCCAGCCCCCCGCTCCCTTCCCTTTTAGTCGCCTTCTACGACACGCAGGGAATACGTGGGAAGTATTCTTTCTCCCCTATCCCCAGGGGATAATAATAATGATCTTTCTTTCATACCATTCACCATTTCCCGCGATAGCGAGGTAGCGTTAAGAACAGAGGACTGGGCCTTTGACGGAATATCCTCACCTGGCCCCCTTCTCTGTTCCTTCTTTTGGAAAAAAAAAAAAAAGAAAACGAGAGGCGAGGATTTCCAGCCCCCCGATCCCTTCCCTTTTAGTCGCCTTCTACGACACGCAGGGAATACGTGGGAAGTATTCTTTCTCCCCTATCCCCATGGATAAATAATAATGATAAATAACACATAATAAATAATAATGATAGTAATGACAATAATAATGATATCTATAATAATAATGATAGTGATAAAAATAATAATAATAATAATAATAATAATAATAATAATAATAATAATAATAATAATAATAATAATATTAATGATAATAATATTAATAATAAAAATAATAATGATAAAAATAATAATAATAATAATAATGATAGTAATAATAATTATGTAACTATAAAAAATAGTACTGAACTAAGATGATAATAATGATAATAGTAATGATGATAATGATAATGATAATGTTAATGATAATAATGATAATGATAGTAATGATGATGATAATGTTAATGATAATAATGATAATGATAATAATGATAATAATAATAATAATAATAATAATAATAATAATAATAATTATTATTATTCCAAAAGAAGGAGCAGAGATGCAAGGCAAGTGAAGATTTTTCCCTCTGAGACTCAGTCATCTGTTCTTGATTCTACCTTGTTAGTGCTGGAAATGGCAAGTATGTTTGAAAAAAAAAAATTATTTATAGTTACTCAAGGATCAATTTCTTTGAAGGAGTCTTGGTGTTACACAAGACTTTTCTAAAGGCTCCTGCAGCCCTAGGCTGCACTTGTTCCAGGAACATAGAAATGTCACCTCCTTTAAAGTGAGAAGTTCTTTGACAACATACTGCCATTGGTACAGCCTCACCAAAGGTAACTTTTCACTCTTGGGGTAATCTTAAGCAGATGTAATCTGATAACACCAACTATGTATACTTATATCTTTTATACATGTTTGCCGTTTCCTGCATGAATGAGGTAGCGTCGGGGACAGATGACTGAGCCTTAGAGGAAAAAAATCCTTTCCTGCTTCCTTGCTCTGTTCCTTATTTTGGAAAGTAATACAGAAGGGGAAGATTTCCAGTCCCCCAGTTCCTCCCCTTTTAGTCACCTTTTATAACATGGAGGGGATATGTGGGCAGTATTCTTTCTCCCCTATCCCCAGGTAAACCATGGGCAGGTCAGTGAGGCCTGGATGTGGATAGGGAGCTGTGATATTGGTGCTTACACATGACAGCTTGAGAATGGATGTGGGAGAATGTGGCCTTTCTTCGTCTGTTTCTGGCGCTACCTTGCTGATGCAAATAGCAGCGATCAAGTGTGAAAGGGAAAGTGAATATATATTCATGCTTTTGGTAGTTTTAAATGTATGTATTTATACATTATGGTGAGGTCCTTATGAGAAAACCTGTCAAATATTTAGTGTTTGATATGGTGATGTCTTGATGCTCTCTGTTTTTATATGTTGTATCTTTAAGTATTCCCTGCGTGTCGTAGAAGGCGACTAAAAGGGAAGGAAGCGGGTGGCTGGAAATCCTCCCCTCTCGTTTTTTTTTTTTTTTTTGTTTTTTTTTCCAAAAGAAGGAACAGAGAAGGGGGCCAGGTGAGGATATTCCTTCAAAGGCCCAGTCCTCTGTTCTCAACGCTACCTCGCTAACGCGGGAAATAGCGAATAGTTTGAAAGAAAGAAAGAATGATAATAATAATAATAATAATGATAATAATAATAATAATGATAATAATGATAATAATAATAATAATAATAACAATAATAATAATAATAATAATAATAATAATAATAATAATAATAATAATAATAATAATAATAATAGTAATAGTGATAATAATGATAATGATAACAGTAACAATAATAATGATAATACTAATGATAATAATAATAATAATAATAATAATAATAATAATAATAATAATAATAATAATAATGATAATAATAATAATGATAATGATAATAATAGTAATAAATAATGATAATGACAATAATGATAGCAATAATAATAATAATAGTAATAATAATAACAATAGTAATAATAATAATAATAATAATAATAATAATAATAATAATAATAATAATAATAAAATTGATAATGGCAACGATATTAATGATAATGATGTAAGTATGATAAATAGTACTGTACTATACTAATAATAATAGTAATAATCATAATGATAATGATAATGATAATGATGATATTAATGATAATGATAATAATAATTATAATGATGATAAAATGGATAATAATGATAATAATAGTAATAATAATGATGTAATTACAATAAATAGCACTGTACCATAAAAATGATAATAATAGTAATAATGATAATGATAATAATAATGATAATGATAATAACAATAATGATTATGATACTAGTAATGATAATAATGTAAGTATATTAAATAGTACTGTACTATAATAATAATGGTAATAGTAATAATAATAATAATAATGATAATGATAATGATAATAATGATAATAATGATAATAAAATTGATTATAATAATAATATTAATAATAATGATGTAATTATGATAAATAGTACTGTACTATAATGATAATAACAATAATGATAATAATAATGATAATAATAATAATAATAGTAATAATAATGATGTAATTATGATAAATGATACTGTACTATAATACTAATGGCGGTAAAACATTCCATACAGTTGCCTATTCCTAATATAACAAGACAATATGGTCTAAATATACCACATACCGGTGATACACTGAGTTAAAAGAATTAAACTCCACGAACCATGATTTTGTCTTGATCTGTCCTTGTAACAGTATTTTGAACCTATACTCATCTTGGTGTATATTGTTTAGTTTTCGTAACCATTACATGAATATAAGTCAACATGTTTTCAGGTAAAAATAAGTTTTTCCAATTGTATGTTTTTCATTTTCCATTGGATGGAAAGATCCCAGGGATTAGTGTATATCTTGTGTCCCAACCAACCTTGCTCTGTTGGTACCTGCTGTCTCTGGGTTAGTCATGTTTTATGGAAAAAAGAAAGATAAATGTTCATCAGGAGCGGGACTCGAACCCACGCCCGGAAGACCAGACAATGATTTGAAAGCAGCGCCTTAAACCACCCGGCCATCCTGCCAGGAGAAAATAAATTTGGAAGTTCTCTCTAACTTACTAAACTGAACATATTCCAAGAGCAAATGTATAGTATATACTTATAAGGTTAAGAGACGGGACAACACGAGTGTATAACTCTCTCCCATAATGCACAAATAGTACACACACACACACACACACACACACACACACACACACACACACAGAGCGGCGCCAGGCTGGAGGCGGGGCATCGTGACGTCACAGGCAAGTCCCTCCCCCCGCCAGATCCAAACATGTGTTGTGTCTGGTGATGGCGGTTCAAGATTTCCCACATTTATATTGATCTTTACATTATCATCCACTCCCAAAGTCACCTGGCATTCTTGTGTTTCAACAACAGACGTGATATATGCAACACCAGGCAAACATTGTACCATTATCTGATAGGTTAATTGGTGCACAATCAAGAACCAGTGAATTTCATCGCCGCCATAAGTAAGTAAGGAAGGTGACTTTAATGATGATAAATACGACCTGGTATGGCTGTGTCTACACACTACCGCCATCTGGTCAACATTGTACATACCAACATTTAAACTGTGACATTCAACCACAAGGTTTAAAGTCGCTCATGAAAACGCGAACTTAAAATCTATCCATTTAAATCTACCATTCATCAATAAACATTTAAACACCGTCATTTGAACGTAAACCTTCCAGCTGCGTTATTTTACCAGAGTCCTTTAAGATACGTCATATAAACACAAAACTTAAATGTACGTTAAGCTTGTGCAAACCATCATTGAATATCAAGCTTTTAAATTAGAATTGTAATGAAATTGCAAACTTTTAACTCTGTCAAATTACAGCTATTGTACAAAATGATTCAATTAATTGACAAATTTTAATGTCAGTTAATTTAACGATACCCTTTGTGGTTCATCTCTGAAACACAAACCTTTAAACTTTGTCTCTAGAACTGAACACAACCATTAAGTTTCATAACTGGAATGGAAATTTGGATAATCTATCAAAATTCGTCATATAACGCGAACTTTTAAATCCTTCCATTCAGTTGGGCCGTTACTTGCCTGGCTGCCATTCATAATATGTCCTTTTATATTGTATGTTGACTACGCTCTCATTCATTCGTCATTTGGATCGTCTCACTGATATTCCATTCATAAACTTCATTCCTGCAGCTTATTTTTGACCGCCATGTTGCTTCCTCAAGGTTTATAATTCTTTGTGTATTTAATAATAGAAGATTCAATGATATTTCTCGTGGTACTGGAATTAGAGTTAATAATGCCATCTCAGTTATTAACTCTAACTCAAGTACCACGAAAAATATAATTGAATCTTCTATTACTGAATACACAAAGAATTATAATCTTAATATTAGTGATGGTCTATACAAATTGGATAACTTTAATGTTGATAAAATGTGTAAACAATTCACCTTCTTGTCCACATAATAAGTTTATGATACGCTTGTTGTCTGTCTTGGACAATCACATGTTTACCATATGGCGTCCTAGCTACGTCTCTACGTTGTATATCAACTGACTGTTATATTTCTCTCTTGTATCTCCCCTGATGATGTGAGTTTTACACGAAAGTGCACTTGGGAGCTTATCGTGTTTATTTTCTCTGTGAACTCATAAGAATATACTTGATCACGTGCAAAATTGCGATCCTTTTCAATATATATATTTTTTTTTTTTCTAATTTTCCAAAAGAAGGAACAGAGAAGGGGGCTAGGTGAGGATATTCCCTCAAAGGCCCAGACCTCTGTTCTTAACGCTACCTCGCCAATGCGGGAAATGGCGAATAGTATGAAAGAAAGAAAAAGATATATATATATATATATATATATATATATATATATATATATATATATATATATATCCTTCAGTATGTTTACTTTCGATATTGAGTAACAAAAGAAGGAGCCAAGCAAGTAAATTTCGTCAAAGACATCTCTCTTTTCTTAACGCTGCCTCGCAAAGATTTTCATTAATTCATATTGAAGAAACAGACGAATTTTCTGTTGTCTGGTTAGCTCAGTGGTAGAGCGTGAGTCTTACACACTCAAGGTCGTGGGTTCGAGACCCACACCAGACATAATTTTTGTCTTTATCTTTTTTCATTTTGTCCGCATCACATGTGTGCAATATTCATTATGTTCGTCCAACGTTATAGTGAAGATCTTCACAATAAATTGTGGTTTTCGACCTTATCTGAAAGGGTCAGGTCCACCAAGACGTCCTTGAAATCTTCCAGAAGCTTCTGGCGATCCTCCTCCAACTGCTGGGCACATCAGAGTTAACATGGGCCGGACATCGGTTGTGGAACGACTTAATCTGCTTCCGGTAGTTAGCAGGGATGATAATGAGGGCTCTGACCTCATACCAGGTCAGCTTGGTTCCAGTATATTGCATAGTTCCAGTCTATTGCTTAGTTCCAGTCTATTGCTTAGTTCCAGTCTATTGCAACGACAATAAAAAAGTAAAACTCATTTCTTCGTGGAAAATTGAGAGGAAAACACGACAGCAACATGGAGATTTACCCTGTGGTTATTTTGCCGGCTAGTCGGCAACGGTCGGTCAAACACTATTTTGCCGTAGTAATCTCAGTACTTAATATAATACTATGTCACAAAATATGTTCTTGGGGGCGTAGCCCAGTGGTAGAGCACTCGCTTGGCATGCGAGAGGACCCGGGTTCAAACCCCGGCGCTTACATTTTTGTTATTTGGGAAATTCACTGTTTTCATTGAATATATAAATATATATATATATATATATATATATATATATATATATATATATATATATATATATATATATTTATGTGCTGAAAAAGGACTGATGATTGGGAATACCTGGTTTAAAAAGCGAGATATACATAAGTATACTTATGTAAGTAGGAGAGATGGCCAGAGAGCGTTATTGGATTACGTGTTAATTGACAGGCGCGCGAAAGAGAGACTTTTGGATGTTAATGTGCTGAGAGGTGCAACTGGAGGAATGTCTGATCATTATCTTGTGGAGGCTAAGGTGAAGATTTGTATGGGTTTTCAGAAAAGAAGAGTGAATGTTGGGGTGAAGAGGGTGGTGAGAGTAAGTGAGCTTGGGAAGGAGACTTGTGTGAGGAAGTACCAGGAGAGACTGAGTGCAGAATGGAAAAAGGTGAGAACAATGGAAGTAAGGGGAGTGGGGGAGGAATGGGATGTATTTAGGGAATCAGTGATGGATTGTGCAAAAGATGCTTGTGGCATGAGAAGAGTGGGAGGTGGGTTGATTAGAAAGGGTAGTGAGTGGTGGGATGAAGTAAGAGTATTAGTGAAAGAGAAGAGAGAGGCATTTGGACGATTTTTGCAGGGAAAAAATGAAATTGAGTGGGAGATGTATAAAAGAAAGAGACAGGAGGTCAAGAGAAAGGTGCAAGAGGTGAAAAAAAGGGCAAATGAGAGTTGGGGTGAGAGAGTATCATTAAATTTTAGGGAGAATAAAAAGATGTTCTGGATGGAGGTAAATAAAGTGCGTAAGACAAGGGAGCAAATGGGAACTTCAGTGAAGGGCGCAAATGGGGAGGTGATAACAAGTAGTGGTGATGTGAGAAGGAGATGGAGTGAGTATTTTGAAGGTTTGTTGAATGTGTTTGATGATAGAGTGGCAGATATAGGGTGTTTTGGTCGAGGTGGTGTGCAAAGTGAGAGGGTTAGGGAAAATGATTTGGTAAAGAGAGAAGAGGTAGTAAAAGCTTTGCGGAAGATGAAAGCCGGCAAGGCAGCAGGTTTGGATGGTATTGCAGTGGAATTTATTAAAAAAGGGGGTGACTGTATTGTTGACTGGTTGGTAAGGTTATTTAATGTATGTATGTATGACTCATGGTGAGGTGCCTGAGGATTGGCGGAATGCGTGCATAGTGCCATTGTACAAAGGCAAAGGGGATAAGAGTGAGTGCTCAAATTACAGAGGTATAAGTTTGTTGAGTATTCCTGGTAAATTATATGGGAGGGTATTGATTGAGAGGGTGAAGGCATGTACAGAGCATCAGATTGGGGAAGAGCAGTGTGGTTTCAGAAGTGGTAGAGGATGTGTGGATCAGGTGTTTGCTTTGAAGAATGTATGTGAGAAATACTTAGAAAAGCAAATGGATTTGTATGTAGCATTTATGGATCTGGAGAAGGCATATGACAGAGTTGATAGAGATACTCTGTGGAAGGTATTAAGAATATATGGTGAGGGAGGAAAGTTGTTAGAAGCAGTGAAAAGTTTTTATCGAGGATGTAAGGCATGTGTACGTGTAGGAAGAGAGGAAAGTGATTGGTTCTCAGTGAATGTAGGTTTGCGGCAGGGGTGTGTGATGTCTCCATGGTTGTTTAATTTGTTTATGGATGGGGTTGTTAGGGAGGTAAATGCAAGAGTTTTGGAAAGAGGGGCAAGTATGAAGTGTGTTGGGGATGAGAGAGCTTGGGAAGTGAGTCAGTTGTTGTTCGCTGATGATACAGCGCTGGTGATTGATTCATGTGAGAAACTGCAGAAGCTGGTGACTGAGTTTGGTAAAGTGTGTGGAAGAAGAAAGTTAAGAGTAAATGTGAATAAGAGCAAGGTTATTAGGTACAGTAGGGTTGAGGGTCAAGTCAATTGGGAGGTGAGTTTGAATGGAGAAAAACTGGAGGAAGTGAAGTGTTTTAGATAGTCAAGTCAATTGGTAGGTGAGTTTGAATGGAGAAAAACTGGAGGAAGTGAAGTGTTTTAGATATCTGGGAGTGGATCTGGCAGCGGATGGAACCATGGAAGCGGAAGTGGATCATAGGGTGGGGGAGGGGGCGAAAATTCTGGGAGCCTTGAAGAATGTGTGGAAGTCGAGAACATTATCTCGGAAAGCAAAAATGGGTATGTTTGAAGGAATAGTGGTTCCAACAATGATGTATGGTTGCGAGGCGTGGGCTGTGGATAGAGTTGTGCGCAGGAGGATGGATGTGCTGGAAATGAGATGTTTGAGGACAATGTGTGGTGTGAGGTGGTTTGATCGAGTGAGTAACGTAAGGGTAAGAGAGATGTGTGGAAATAAAAAGAGCGTGGTTGAGAGAGTAGAAGAGGGTGTTTTGAAGTGGTTTGGGCACATGGACAGAATGAGTGAGGAAAGATTGACCAAGAGGATATATGTGTCGGAGGTGGAGGGAACGAGGAGAAGAGGGAGACCAAATTGGAGGTGGAAAGATGGAGTGAAAAAGATTTTGTGTGATCGGGGCCTGAACATGCAGGAGGGTGAAAGGAGGGCAAGGAATAGAGTGAATTGGAGTGATGTGGTATACCGGGGTTGACGTGCTGTCAGTGGATTGAATCAAGGCATGTGAAGCGTCTGGGGTAAACCATGGAAAGCTGTGTAGGTATGTATATTTGCGTGTGTGGACGTATGTATATACATGTGTATGGGGGTGGGTTGCGCCATTTCTTTCGTCTGTTTCCTTGAGCTACCTCGCAAACGCGGGAGACAGCGACAAAGTATAATAAAATAAATAAAAATATATATATATATATATATAATATATATATATATATATATATATATATATATTTTTTTTTTTTTTTTCATACTATTCGCTATATCCCGCGATAGCGAGGTAGCGTTAAGAACAGAGGACTGGGCCTTTGAGGGAATATCCTCACCTGGCCCTCTTCTCTGTTCCTTCTTTATATATATATATATATATATATATATATATATATATATATATATATATATATATTATACATATGTATGTATGTTCACCAAATGACGTCCTAGCTTCGTCTCTTCCATGTATATCAACTGACTGTTATATTCCTCCCTTGTGTCTCCCCTGATGATGTGATTATTACACGAAAGTGCACTTGGGAACTTTTCATGTTTCATTTTCCCCATGGACTCGTAGGAATATATATATATATATATATATATATATATATATATATATATATATATATATATATATATATATATATATATATATATATATATATATATATTGGAAAGGATCACAATTTTGAGCGTGATCAAGATA
>NC_092235.1:6619344-6628025 GCF_036320965.1 Panulirus ornatus | reverse complement strand
CGTAATCAAGACACATACCTTCATGCACATGGCTCTGACATGAATACCTTCTACAAAGCATCTCTATCAACTCTATCATATGCCTTCTCCAGATCCATAAATGCTACATACAAATCCATTTGCTTTTATAAGTATTTCTCACATACATTCTTCAAAGCAAACACCTGACCCACACATCCTCTACCATTTCTGAAACCACACTGCTCTTCCCCAATCTGATGCTCTGTACATGTCTTCACCCTCTCAATCAGTACCCTCCCATATAATTTACCAGGAATACTCAACAAACTTATACCTCTGTAATTTGAGCACTCACTTTTATCCCCTTTGCCTTTGTACAATGGCACTATGCAAGCATTCCGCCAATCCTCAGGCACCTCACCATGAATCATACATACATTAAATAACCTTACCAACCAGTCAACCATACAGTCACCCCTTTTTCTAACAAATTCCACTGCAATACCACCCAAACCCGCTGCGCTGCCGGCTTTCATCTTCCGCAAAGCTCTTACTACCTCCTCTCTGTTTACCAAATCATTCTCCCTAACTCTTTCACTTTGCACACCACCTCGACCAAAACACCCTATATCTGCCATTCTATCATCAGACACATTCAACAAACCTTCAAAATACTCACTCCATCTCCTTCTCACATCACCACTACTTGTTATCACCTCCCCATTTGCGCCCTTCACTGAAGTTCCCATTGATTCCCTTATCTTACGCACTTTATTTACCTCCTTCCAAAGCATATTTATATTCTGTATAAGATTTTATGATACTCTCTCACCCCAACTCTCATTTGCCCTCTTTTACACCTCTTGTACCTTTCGCTTGACCTCCTCCCTCTTTCTTTTATACATCTCCCATTCATTTGCATTATTTCCCTGCAAAAATCGTCTAAATTCCTCTCTCTTCTCTTTCACTAATAATCTTACTTCTTCATCCAAACACTCACTACCCTTTCTATTCTGCCCACCTCCCACGCTTCTCATGCCACAAGCATCTTTTGCGCAAGCCATCACTGCTTCCCTAAATACATCCCATTCCTCCCCCACTCCCCTTACCTCCTTCGTTCTCACCTTTTTCCATTCTGTACTCAGTCTCTCCTAGTACTTCCTCACACAAGTCTCCTTCCCAAGCTCACTTACTCTCAACATTCTCTTCACCCCAACATTCTCTCCTCTTTTCTGAAAACCTCTACAAATCTTCAGTTTCGCCTCCACAAGATAATGATCAGACATCCCTCCAGTTGCATCTTTCAGCAAATTAACATCCAAAAATCTCTTTCGCGCGCCTATCAATTAACGCGTAATCCAATAACGCTCTCTGGCCACCTCTCCTACATATATAGGTACACTTATGTATATCTCTCTTTATAAACCAGGTATTCCCAATCACCAGTCCTTTTTCAGCAGATAAATCTACAGGCTCCTCACCATTTTCATTTACAACACTGCACACCCCATGTACACCAATTATTCTCTCAACTGACCCAGTACTCAGCTTTGCATTCAAATCACCCATCACTATAACCCGGTCTCGTGCATAAAAAGTACTAACACACTCACTCAGCTCCTCCCAAAACACTTCCCTCTCATGATCTTTCTTCTCATGCCCAGGTGCATATGCACCAATAATCACCCATCTCTCTCAATCCAGTAACCCCAGACTTTACTCCCAAGACATTCCCAAACCACTCTCCCCCTTTACCCTTGAGCTTCGTTTCACTGAGAGCCAAGACATCCAGGTTCCTTTCCTCAAACATACTACTTATCTCTCCTTTTTTCTCATCTTGGTTACATCCATACACATTTAGGCACCACAATCTTAGCCTTCGAGGAGGATGATATATATATATATATATATATATATATATATATATATATATATATATATATATATATATATATATATATATATATATATATATATACATATATATATATATATATATATATATATATTTTCTTTTTGTCGCTGTCTCCCGCGTTTGCGAGGTAGCGCAAGGAAACAGACGAAAGAAATGGCCCAGCCCACCCCCATACACATGCATATACATACATCCACACACGCAAATATACATACCTACACAGCTTCCCATGGTTTACCCCAGACGCTTCACATGCCCTGATTCAATCCACTGACAGCACGTCAACCCCGGTATACCACATCGATCCAATTCACTCTATTCCTTGCCCTCCTTTCACCCTCCTGCAGGTTCAGGCCCCGATCACACAAAATCTTTTTCATTCCATCTTTCCACCTCCAATTTGGTCTCCCACTTCTCCTCGTTCCCTCCATCTCCGACACATATATCCTCTTGGTCAATCTTTCCTCACTCATTCTCTCCATGTGACCAAACCATTTCAAAAACCCCTTCTGCTCTCTCAACCAGGCTCTTTTTATTTCCACACATCTATCTTACCCTTACGTTACTTACTCGATCAAACCACCTCACACCACACATTGTCCTCAAACATCTCATTTCCAGCACATCCATCCTCCTACACACAACTCTATCCATAGCCCACGCCTCGCAACCATACAACATTGTTGGAATCACTATTCCTTCAAACATACCCATTTTTGCTTTCCGAGATAATGTTCTCGACTTCTAAACATTCTTCAAGGCTCCCAGGATTTTCGCCCCCTCCCCCACCCTATGATTCACTTCCGCTTCCATGGTTCCATCCGCTGCCAGATCCACTCCCAGATATCTAAAACACTTTACTTCCTCCAGTTTTTCTCCATTCAAACTTACCTCCCAACTACCTTGACCCTCAACCTTACTGTACCTAATAACCTTGCTCTTATTCACATTTACTCTTAACTTTCATCTTTCACAGACTTTACCAAACTCAGTCACCAGCTTCTGCAGTTTCTCACATGAATCAGCCACCAGCGCTGTATCATCAGCGAACAACAACTGACTCACTTCCCAAGCTCTCTCATCCACAACAGACTTCATACTTGCCCCTCTTTCCAAAACTCTTGCATTCACCTCCCTAACAACCACATCCATAAACAAATTAAACAACCATGGAGACATCACACGCCCCTGCCGCAAACCTACATTCACTGAGAACCAATCACTTTCCTCTCTTCCTACACGTACACATGCCTTACATCCTCGATAAAAACTTTTCACTGCTTCTAACAACTTGCCTCCCACACCATATATTCTTAATACCTTCCACTGAGCATCTCTATCAACTCTATCATATGCCTTCTCCAGATCCATAAATGCTACATACAAATCCATTTGCTTTTCTAAGTATTTCTCACATACATTCTTCAAAGCAAACACCTGATCCACACATCCTCTACCACTTCTGAAACCACACTGCTCTTCCCCAATCTGATGCTCTGTACATGCCTTCACCCTCTCAATCAATACCCTTCCATATAATTTACCAGGAATACTCAACAAACTTATACCTCTGTAATTTTAGCACTCACTCTTATTCCCTTTGCCTTTGTACAATGGCACTATGAACGCATTCAGCCAATCCTCAGGCACCTCACCATGAGTCATACATACATTAAATAACCTTACCAACCAGTCAACAATACAGTCACCCCCTTTTTTAATAAATTCCACTGCAATACCATCCAAACCTGCTGCCTTGCCGGCTTTCATCTTCCGCAAAGCTTTTACTACCTCTTCTCTGTTTACCAAATCATTTTCCCTAACCCTCTCACTTTGCACACCACCTCGACCAAAACACCCTATATCTGCCACTCTATCATCAAACACATTCAACAAACATTCAAAATACTCACTCCATCTCCTTCTCACATCACCACTACTTGTCATCACCTCCCCATTTGCGCCCTTCACTGAAGTTCCCATTTGCTCCCTTGTCTTACGCACTAAATTTACCTCCTTCCAAAACATCTTTTTATTCTCCCTAAAATTTAATGATACTCTCTCACCCCAACTCTCATTTGCCCTCTTTTTCACCTCTTGCACCTTTCTCTTGACCTCCTATCTCTTTCTTTTATACATCTCCCACTCAATTGCATTTTTTTTCTGCAAAAATCGTCCAAATGCCTCTCTCCTCTCTTTCACTAATAATCTTACTTCCTCATCCCACCACTCACTACCCTTTTTAATCAACCCACCTCCCACTCTTCTCATGCCACAAGCATCTTTTGCGCAATCCATCACTGATATCCTAAATACATCCCATTCCTCCCCCACTCCCCTTAATTCCATTGTTCTCACCTTTTTCCATTCTGTACTCAGTCTCTCCTGGTACTTCCTCACACAAGTCTCCTTCCCAAGCTCACTTACTCTCACCACCCTCTTCACCCCAACATTCACTCTTCTTTTCTGAAAACCCATACAAATCTTCACCTTAGCCTCCACAAGATAATGATCAGACATCCCTCCAGTTGCACCTCTCAGCACATTAACATCCAAAAGTCTCTCTTTCGCGCGCCTCTCAATTAACACGTAATCCAATAACGCTCTCTGGCCATCTCTCCTACTTACATACGTATACTTATGTATATCTCGCTTTTTAAACCAGGTATTCCCAATCACCAGTCCTTTTTCAGCACATAAATCTACAAGCTCTTCAACATTTCCATTTACAACACTGAACACCCCATGTATACCAATTATTCCCTCAACTGCCACATTACTCACCTTTGCATTCAAATCACCCATCACTATAACCCGGTCTCGTGCATCAAAACCACTAACACACTCATTCAGCTGTTCCCAAAACACTTGCCTCTCATGATCTTTCTTCTCATGCCCAGGTGCATATGCACCAATAATCACCCATCTCTCTCCATCAACTTTCAGTTTTACCCATATCAATCGAGAATTTACTTTCTTACATTCTATCTCATACTCCCACAACTCCTGTTTCAGGAGTACTGCTACTCCTTCCCTTGCTCTTGTCCTCTCACTAACCCCTGACTTTACTCCCAAAACATTCCCAAACCACTCTTCCCCTTTACCCTTGAGCTTCGTTTCACTCAGAGCCAAAACATCCAGGTTCCTTTCCTCAAACATACTACCTATCTCTCCTTTTTTCACATCTTGGTTACATCCACATACATTCAGACACCCCAGTCTGAGCCTTCGAGGAGGATGAGCACTCCCCGCGTGACTCCTTCTTCGGTTTCCCATTTTAGAAAGTTAAAAATATAAGGAGGGGAGGATTTCTGGCCCCCCGCTCCCGTCCCCTCTAGTCGCCTTCTACGACACCCGAGGAATGCATGGGAAGTATTCTTTCACCCCTATCCGCAGGGATGATATATATATTGTTACGAATTCAACACTTATTCAAGCAAGGTCGCCAGTAACATATGTTACAAATACTACTGTTCCTTGTCTTGCAAGGACGTTATAGATTTGTCAAGTTGCACAACTCAGGATAACACAATAATAAAGTTATGGGATTGAATTAAAGACCAGCATTACACTAAATCTACTTATAATGAAAGAATTCAAGTGTACAAAGATAGGCACATAAATCAAGCATGAAACATTACGTTAACACTGAACATTAGAGTTAACATTGAACATAAGATAACATTTGTACATGACTTAACATTCCAGATAAGATTTCAAGCCAGGAGTTCTCTTTCCTCTATGGCAGTTCTAAGATAACATTACACTAATAATTATAACGGGCTTATAGCACAGCAGGGCTTACAGGCTTACAACACAGCAGGACTTACAGGCTTACAACACAGCAGGACTTACAGCAGGGGTGGACCACTTACCTCGCTGGGCTAGAAAGAGCGAGACTCAGCGGGTGTCATGGGTATATATTACAGTAAAGACAAGCGTTCCCTGCTAGCTATACAACCTTACATTTTGATTGGCTATGAGCCTTAAAGTATTCTGATTGGTTGGAGGAACAGTCACACAAAACTGCGTAGATCACCCTCCCTCTGGTAAGCCTACAGCGATGACATGTCCAGTACGGTGGTGAAATATTCCGCAGCTGATGACAACTTACTCCCCCCCCCCCCCTCCTCGGAGAAGGGTCGGGGTGCTCAAGGACAAATGACCATCTGGTTTCAAAATAAAATTAAAATTAAAGTATTACGCCTAATGCTTGGTGTGAACTGACGCTCGGAGGACGTCTCAGAGGGAGGCCTTAATCCTCGTCCTGATAAGAAATATCAATACCATATGGACACACACACGTTATATACGCGAACATGTGAGCACAAGCACACGTGTTCCGTAACACCCCCCTCCTTAAAGGAGAAAATTCCTGGAAGAGGAATTTTCTTAAGAGCGGGATAAACAATCAGCTAACACAATCTGTTAACACATAAGATGTGCTGAAAATAATGTAACGTAAAAATTGTACATAACAAGGCCCATCTATTTAATATTGACTCCGTTCCCATAACTTGTGAACATTTTGAAAGGTTTGGTAGTCAGTACACTCTGATTGGCTGAAGAACACAAATATACAGTGTTATAATACAAATAGGAAAACAAAGGTTACTTCTATGATTGCTTGAATAACACATAAACAAAGTGCTACAATACAAATAGCAAAACAAAAGTTCCCTCTTCTTGGTGAGGCTATCTGTTTAGGCTCAACCTTCTTTCCGTCCTCCTGCATGGGGACCTTTCCAGCTTTTACAACACTGGCGGCATTCACAGCTAATCTGGTTGGAGCCTGCAAAATAAAACAGTCAAAAAAAAGTAGTGTTCCCAATTGATGAGAGAGAGGCTGTCTAACACTGCTCATTTCAAACATATCTAACATTTATCAACAGATTTATGAGAGGGGGTTGTAACTGCGAGAAAAGTTTCTAATACACTCTGTAATACCCAACTGTACCCACAAACGTCTCGGTTCTCTCCGAGATCGGGGGGAACTCATTACGGGCTAATACTTGGACCTTTACGGTCGGTGGAAGGCGGGGACTGACAAACCTCTGGCAAAACTCTGGGTACGTCGACAGGAGGGCAAACCTTTCTACCCGTCACTTCCCAGGCAGGTGCTAAAGCGTCTCCGTCTCCCCGGGTCTCCGAGGCCTTCACAGCTACGTCGTCAACTTCGTCACACACGGCTACCGCTGGACGTTGGATGATGCAGACTGATACCGTCGGTTCATAGGGACCCTGAAAACGGGCAGCCAAGGGTTGACCTGGCTGCTGTAGAAGCCACACCTCGTCGCCTGTCTCTACACTTCTAAATCGAGACCGTCTGTCACGCCACCTCGTCCTTCATCCACGACTCTCTTAAATGGGCTCGAGACAAATCCTCAATTCCTCTATCACAACGGAGGCTACACCAGGAGAGAGGGTATCACACAGCTCCTTCTCGCTGGTCTCACTCTCAAGAAGAGTGTAACAGTGGTCAGAGGAGGTCATTAGCAATGGGCTCACAATGTCAATTAACTCGGTCAAACCGACCTTTTAAATGGGGGAGTAGGAACTCGCCTGTCTCTACGCTTCTGAATCGAGACAGTCTGAGTAGGCTTCCCTTCGCCTTCCCCATTACATGACACTGAACACCACTTCCTCAGGTCTCACCCTCAGGGAGAGTCTTCACTCCCTGCGTTTCAACAGCTATGTCCTCAGGCACACGGCCTGCCGTGCCAGTTGTCATGGACCTGGCACCATCGTGGTTGTAGACAATATCTGGTACCTCTTCGTCAAGCTGCACCGCCTCCGTGGACTTTACCGGGCCCGTAGGCAACACCGGCATTGGGTTCATCTTCCCACCCGCTAGGTCACTGCCTAACACGAAGTCCACGTCTAAGACAGGAACTTATCTACAATCCCTACAAGATCATGGCCCGTGAAGAAATCTATTTCTGCCCTCACATTGACTAGTGGAGCTTCCTTGGGACCAGACAGTCTGTCTAGCAAGACTCGGTCTCCAGACTCTTCTCGCGGCACCAAGTCATCCACCATTAGGGACTGTAGCGCACCAGACTCCCGTAATACAGTCACTTTTCGTCGTACACCACATCTACTAACATAGCCCTTAGACAGGAATGCATTGTAGTTCCCACATAACAGATCCTATAATAAGGACAGATTAATCAGCAGTCTCGCAACCCCTCACTCTCCTAAGAGCAGAAACAGCCTCACCTACTTTACTAAATTGGCCCTAAAATTAAGAAGAGACCCAATGGCCTACAATTATATTAAAAAAAAAAAGGTAGAGTCTCTGGACTCCTTCTCTCGAGCCCAGCAATCCCTCACCTGGTGCCCAGCCTTGCCACAATAAAACAACTCTTAACTCTGTTGGAGTATTTCCCCTTACTTTCATGAGTTACCGGCAAGGTAGCAGATTCAGGTGGGATTACATAATCAGTGGTCCTCCCTCTGCCGTCGTAGCCCTTTGAATGCCTGCCCGCGTCAAGTTTACTGAACTTTGGTACGAGATGTAAGTTACCCAACTGAGACGACACTGGTCCTGATGGTGAAGCGTTAAGTCTAAGTTTAATGATCGAACGGTATTGTCACCACTGATCAACGACATGATTAATGAATCGAGGAAAGAGATTCCGTTAAGGCAAGAAATATCCTGGCAAGGTCGCCAATTTATATGTTACAAATTCAACACTTATTCAAGCAAGGTCGCCAGTAACATATGTTACAAATACTACTGTTCCTTGTCTTGCAAGGACGTTATAGATTTGTCAAGTTGCACAACTCAGGATAACACAATAAT
>NC_092235.1:6606844-6616844 GCF_036320965.1 Panulirus ornatus | reverse complement strand
CTCTGTCCACTTCTCTTATCATGAAATATATATATATATATATATATATATATATATATATATATATATATATATATATATATATATATATATATATATATATATATTTTTTTTTTTTTTCAAACTATTTGCCATTTCCCGCGTTAGCGAGGTAGCGTTAAGAACAGAGGACTGGGCCTCTGGGGGAACATCCTCACCTGACCCCCTTCTCTGTTCCTTTTTTTGGAAAAAAAAAAATGAGATGGAAGGATTTCCAGCCCCCCGCTCCCTTCCCTTTTAGTCGCCTTTGACACGCAGGGAATACGTGGGAAGTATTCTTTCTCCCCTATCCCCAGGGATAATATATATATATATATATATATATATATATATATATATATATATATATATATATATATATATATATATATATATATATATATTCATATATATATATTCATGTGTATATATAAATAAAAAATAAATCAGATAATGAAATTCGTGTAATATTATATTAACATTAATATTTGTAAATGTTTTTTTTAACTTAAAATTAAAAAAAATACGAAAGAAAAGCACACATCCTTCTGTTATATGTATATAAAGAAATCAATGCTGAGTCAATGGCCGGTGCACATAACGAACAGTAATGTCGGGGTGCGTCGCTATAAAATCCGTAACCAGTGTGTTTGTGTCAGTTGGAGGCAGCTGTTGGACTTGCAGGGGTTGTATCCTGCGATGCACATTCTGGGATCTCACCTCCCGTGCCATGATGGCTGCCCGACGCCTCTCGAAGGCGTACTGCAAGTGTTTCAGAACTACCTCCAGTTTGGGTCGTGCTTCAGGATCATATCTTGTGGCCTCTCTAATTGTAGATACCACGCGTAAGCGGCGTCTCTTATAAACTATTTGAAGTATTCTAATAAGGAGGACGGCATATGAGAACACATCAGACTTTCTTGTGCTAGGTTGGCCACGCTTCACCTCAGGAGCCATCCATGGGTAATCCTCAGGATCGCTCTCGAGTTCATTAGTCATGTCCTCGAAACATGCAAGTCCCAGATCGATGATGTTCACTCTGGGTGACTGCGGATCGCCGCTCACGACCACATTGTTAGGCTTTAGGTCATTGTGGATGAGTCCTTTGCGGTGTATTTCAAGAAGCCTTTGTCCAACCATCAGTCCCAGTTGCAGGAGATCGTAGCCATCTGGTCCTTTGCCTTTAATGATATCCTGGAGAGTGTATTGGCCGCAGTAGGTCATCAAGATGGCTGGTGGTTCCTCGGAATAAGCCAACAACATTGGGACTCCTCCAGCTCCTTCCAGCAAAACCATGTATTGGCTCTCTCGCATGAGACGCTCATCCTCAGAAAAGTGAGACACCTTCAGAACGGCCAGTTCGTCATGCCACTTGACGAGGTAGGCAGTCCCGTTCCCCCCTTCGCCCAAGGTGGCCAGGCTTTCGGAAACAAGCAGTTCCAATGCTTTTCGGTCGATCTGAGTCATGTTGAGAGGAGAACCTTTGGTTTTGTGTTGGGTATCAGCAGAAATTTACCACTCTCAATGTGCAGGTCCGTGGATGTGATTTCGATGCCTAAGTTGTTTCGTTGCCTACTGATCTTACGCTATATCCTGGATATGCAGAAAATCATAGTTAACTCCTCAGGTAACTGAGTTATCAGTGATTCCATAACTTCATTACTTGAAACCCTGAGATTTGAATATAAACTATCTATCTGTCTCTCTATCTATCTATCTATCTGTCTATGTATCTGCCTATCTATGTATATTTATTCTTTATATATATATATATATATATATATATATATATATATATATATATATATATATATATATATATATATATATATATATATATATATATATATATATATGTATATATATATATATATATATATATATATATATATATACATATATATATATATATATATATATATATATATATATATATATATATATATATATATATATATATATATATATATATATATATATATATATATATATAGAAGCAGTGAAAAGTTTTTATCGAGGATGTAAGGCATGTGTACGTGTAGGAAGAGAGAAAAGTGATTGGTTCTCAGTGAATGTATGTTTGCGGCAGGGGTGTGTGATGTCTCCATGGTTGTTTAATTTGTTTATGGATGGGGTTGTTAGGGAGGTAAATGCAAGAGTTTTGGAAAGAGGGGCAAGTATGAAGTCTGTTGGGGATGAGAGAGCTTGGGAAGTGAGTCAGTTGTTGTTCGCTGATGATACAGCGCTGGTGGCTGATTCATGTGAGAAACTGCAGAAGCTGGTGACTGAGTTTGGTAAAGTGTGTGGAAGAAGAAAGTTAAGAGTAAATGTGAATAAGAGCAAGGTTATTAGGTTCAGTAGGGTTGAGGGTCAAGTCAATTGGGAGGTGTGTTTGAATGGAGAAAAACTGGAGGAAGTGAAGTGTTTTAGATATCTGGGAGTGGATCTGGCAGCGGATGGAACCATGGAAGCGGAAGTGGATCATAGGGTGGGGGAGGGGGCGACAATTCTGGGGGCCTTGAAGAATGTGTGGAAGTCGAGAACATTATCTCGGAAAGCAAAAATGGGTATGTTTGAAGGAATAGTGGTTCCAACAATGTTGTATGGTTGCGAGGCGTGGGCTATGGATAGAGTTGTGCGCAGGAGGATGGATGTGCTGGAAATGAGATGTTTGAGGACAATATGTGGTGTGAGGTGGTTTGATCGAGTGAGTAACGTAAGGGTAAGAGAGATGTGTGGAAATAAAAAGAGCGTGGTTGAGAGAGCAGAAGAGGGTGTTTTGAAGTGGTTTGGGCACATGGAGAGAATGAGTGAGGAAAGATTGACCAAGAGGATATATGTGTCGGAGGTGGAGGGAACGAGGAGAAGAGGGTGACCAAATTGGAGGTGGAAAGATGGAGTGAAAAAGATTTTGTGTGATCGGGGCCTGAACATGCAGGAGGGTGAAAGGAGGGCAAGGAATAGAGTGAATTGGAGCGATGTGGTATACCGGGGTTGACGTGCTGTCAGTGGATTGAATCAAGGCATGTGAAGCGTCTGGGGTAAACCATGGAAAGCTGTGTAGGTATGTATATTTGCGTGTGTGGACGTATGTATATACATGTGTATGGGGGGGGGTTGGGCCATTTCTTTCGTCTGTTTCCTTGCGCTACCTCGCAAACGCGGGAGACAGCGACAAAGTATAAAAAAAAAAGATATATATATATATATATATATATATATATATATATATATATATATATATATATATATATATATATATATATGTATGTATGTATGTATATGAAGTAGTGAAGATAAAGAATCAGATAAACGATCTACGACAGTGATTTCAGCTCAAGAGCAGTAAATATGGCGGAGAATTTAGTTTGTAGTGAAGATACCCAATTGTATATTGTGTATATTTTCTAATCTGTCAAGTAGGGAAGATAAAGAATATGTAATAAACCCTATGGTCGTGATTTCTACCAACTCAAGAGCAGTAAATATCGCGGGCAATTCAGTTTTCAATGATGCCCAATTGTGTATTATATTTATCATATTATTATGCAATTGTGTCAAATAATGAAGATAAAGAATGAGAGATAAACTCTGTGGCCGTGATTTCTACCAGCTCAAGTGCATTAGATATGGTGGACAATTCAGTTTTAGTGAAGATGTCCAATTGTACATTGTATGTATCATATGGGACAGTTCAGTTTGTAGTGAAGATGCCTTACTTTGTATTGTATATATCATATTCCAAACTAAGGTTGGCAAGTAGTGAAAATAAAGAATTAGAGATCATTAAACTCTATGGCCGTGATTTCTTCCTGCTCAAGTGCAGTAAATATGGTGGACAATTCAGTTTAAGGTGAAGATACCTAATTCTATATTGTATATATCATATTGTACTCTACGTGTTTCAAGAAGTGAATATATATATATACATATATATATATATATATATATATATATATATATATATATATATATATATATATATATATATATATATATATATATATATATATATATATATATATATATATATATATATATATATATATATATATATATATATACATATGTATATATGTTAGTAAAAGAGAAGAGAGGCATTTGGACGAGTTTTGCAGGGAAATAGTTAAAATAGCCTTTTAGGTTGGCTTTGGATCCGCCATTGAAAGTAGTTTGGAAGATTTGGGGGATCAGATCAATAAGGATAAGTTCACTACAACCTCATATTCACTAACGTGTATCTTCACTACTAGCTTATTTTCACTTAATTATATCTTCACTATACCCTCATCTTCACTACACACGTTATTTCTACCATACCATCATCATTGTACTCCCTGATGTTCACTAAAAGTAGTTCTCATCTTCACTACATAATCATTTTGAATAAACTTTACTCTTTGATAACCCTTATCTCTACTACATTCGTATCTTCACTACATTTGTATCTCTACTACAACCAACCTTGACAATATCCTTATCATCACTATACTCTTCCTCACCACACTCTCATCTTAACATCATCCTTCTGTTTACCAAACTTAGTTCAAAGTCTGACTTGAACGTAGCTTTGGAAAGTTTGTGTTCCTCATTGTGTTACCTCCTTAGTATCATTGTAAAGGCAATTGTCACCACTCCCTAACTAAACCCTCATCGTCACTACACTCTCATCATTATCATTACTTCTTGATGTTCAATACAAAATTTTAACATATACATTTATCTTCACTACAGAATACTTTTCATTGAACCTTAATCTTCATTACTCCTTGTTTCAGCTACATCCGTATCTTCCATTCATTCTTATATCTTTTATTAGTTACATCTTTACAATATCTTTATATCTTCTCTGTTCCGTCTTTTGGAAAATTGAAAATGAGAGGGAAGGATTTCTAGCCTCCCGCTCCCTCCCCTTTTAGTCACCTTGTACGCCACGCAGGGAATACGTGGCAAGTATTCTTTCTTCCCTATCCCCAGGGATAACAGCATCTGGTGTTTTCAGACGGTCACCCATCCAAGTACTAACCAGACCCAACGCTGCTTAACTTCCCTGATCCGACGATATATATATATATATATATATATATATATATATATATATATATATATATATATATATATATATATATATATATATACAAGACTGAAAACAATGAATTTCCTAAATAAAAAATGGAGGCGCCGGGGTTTGAACCCGGGTCCTCTCGCATGCCAAGCGAGCGCTCTACCACTGAGCTACGCCCCCAGGAACATATTTTGGGACTTAGTATTATATAAAGCACTGAGATTACCACGGCAAAATACTGTTTGACCGACCGTTGCCGACTAGCCGGCAAAATAGCCACAGGGTAAATCTCCATGTTGCTGTCGTGTTTTCCTCTCAATTTTCCAAGAAGAAATGAGTTTTACTTTTCCATTTTCGTAGACTGGAACTAAGTAATAGACTGGAACTAAACAATAGACTGGAACTAAGCAATAGACTGGAACTAAGCTGACCTGGTATGAGGTCAGAGCCCTCATTATCATCCCTGCTAACTACCGGAAGCAGATTAAGTCGTTCCACAACCGATGTCCGGCCCATGTTAACTCTGATGTGCCCAGCAGTTGGAGGAGGATCGCCAGAAGCTTCTGGAAGATTTCAAGTACGTCTTGGTGGGCCTGACCCTTTCAGATAAGGTCGAAAACCCCAATTTATTGTGAATATCTTCACTATAACGTTGGACGAACATACTGAATGTTGCACACATGTGATGCGGACAAAATGAAAAAAGAAAAAGACAAAAAATATGTCTGGTGTGGGTCTCGAACCCACGACCTTGAGTGTGTCAGACTCACGCTCTACCACTGAGCTAACCAGACAATAGAAAATACGTCTGTTTCTTCAATTTGAATTAATAAAAATCTTTGCGAGGCAGCGTTTAGAAAAGAGAGATGTCTTTGACGAAATTTACTTGTTTGGCTCCTTCTTATGTCCCTCATTATCGAAAGTAAACATACTGAAGGATATATATATATATATATATATATATATATATATATATATATATATATATATATATATATATATATATATATATATATATATATATATATATATATTCCTTCATTTTGTAAACCTTTTAGCAAACTTGTAATTGATTGTGTAGGTCCTCTACCTAAAGCATGTAAAGGAAATTGGTATATATTGACCATAATATGTGCATCTACCAGATTTCCAGAAACAGTGCGATTACAATGCATACATTCGGAAAATATTGTAAGAGAGTCAGGGAAATATTTCTCCTGGGTGGGTATGCGTGAAATTATTGTCAGACTAGGGAAGTAATTTCACTTTAGGAATGTTCAAGAAAATATGAAAGGGGTTAAGTGCATAAGACGAGAACAAATGGGAACTGGGAACATCGGTGAAAGGGGCTAATGGGGAGGTAATGACAAGTAGTGGTGATGTGAGAGAGATGAAATGAATATTTTTAAGGTTAGTTGTATGTGTTAGATGATAGAGTGGCAGATATAGGGTGTTTTGGTTAAGGTGGTGTG
The DNA here is from genome assembly GCF_036320965.1 of Panulirus ornatus. NCBI lineage: Eukaryota > Metazoa > Arthropoda > Malacostraca > Decapoda > Palinuridae > Panulirus > Panulirus ornatus. The sequence continues at coordinate 6,610,289 of NC_092235.1, read as the reverse complement.
TGAAGTGAGAGGGTCAGAGAGAATGGTTTGGTAAACAAAGAAGAGGTGGTGAAAGCTTTGCGGAAGATGAAAGCTGGCAAGCTGGTTTGGATGGTATTGCTGTGGAATACAGTAAAAAAGGGGGTGACTGTGTTGTTGACTGGTTGGTGAGGATATTCAATGTATGCATGGCTCATGATGAAGTACCTGAGGATTGGCGGAATGCATGCATAGTGCCATTGTACAAAGGCAAATAGGATAAAGGTGATTGTTCAAATTACAGAGGTATAAGTTTGTTGAGTATTCCAGGGAAATTCTATGGGAGGGTATTGATCGAGAGGGTGAAGGCATGTACAGAGCATCAGACTGGGAAAGAGCAGTGTAGTTTCAGAAGTGGTAGAGGATGTGTGGAGCAGGTGTTTGCTTTGAAGAATGTATGTGAGAAACACTTAGGAAAACAAATGTATTTGTATGTAGCATTTATGGTATCCCTGGGGATAGGGGAGAAAGAATACTTCCCACGTATTCCCTGAGTGTCGTAGAAGGCGACTAAAAGGGAAGGGAGCGGGGGGCTGGAAATCCTCCCCTCTGGGTTTTTTTTTAATTCTCCAAAAGAAGGAACAGAGAAGGGGGCCAGGTGAGGATATTCCCTCAAAGGCCCAGTCCTCTGTTCTTAACGCTACCTCGCTATTGCGGGAAATGGCGAATAGTATGAATATAATAATAATAATATATATATATATATATATATATATATATATATATATATATATATATATATATATATATATATCCCTGGGGATAGGGGAGAAAGAATACTTCCCACGTATTCCCTGCGTGTCGTAGAAGGCGACTAAAAGGGGAGGGAGCGGGTGGCTGGAAATCCTCCCCTTTCTTGTTTTTTTTTAATTTTCCAAAAGAAGGAACAGAGAAGGGGGTCAGGTGAGGATATTCTCTCTAAGGCCCAGTTCTCTGTTCTTAATGCTACCTCGCTAACGCGGGAAATGGCAAATAGTGTGAAAGAAAAAAGAAAAATATATATATATATATATATATATATATATATATATATATATATATATTATCCCTGGGGACAGGGGATTAAGAATACTTCCCACGTATTCCCTGCGTGTCGTAGAAGGCGACTAAAAGGGGAGGGAGCGGGGGGCTGGAAATCCTCCCCTCTCGTTTTTTTTTTTTTTTTTTTTTTTTAATTTTCCAAAAGAAGGAACAGAGGGGGCCAGGTGAGGATATTCCAAAAAAGGCACAGTCCTCTGTTCTTAACGCTACCTCGCTAACGCGGGAAATGGCGAATAGTTTGAAAAAAAAAAAAAAAAAAAATATATATATATATATATATATATATATATATATATATATATATATATATATATATATATATACATATATATATATATATATTGGAAAGGATCACAATTTTGCGCGTGATCAAGTATATTCCTATGAGTCCACGGGGAAAATAAACACGATAAGTTCCCAAGTGCAGATTCGTGTAGAACTCACATCATCATGGGAGACACAAGAGAGAAATATAACAGTCAGTTGATATACAACGAAGAGACGTAGCTAGGACGCCATATGGTAAACATGTGATTGTCCAAGACAGACAACAAGCGTATCATAAACTTATTATGTGGACAAGAAGGTGAATTGTTTACACATTTTATCAACATTAAAGTTATCCAATTTGTATAGACCATCACAAATATTAAGATTATAATTCTTTGTGTATTCAGTAATAGAAGATTCAATGATATTTCTCGTGGTACTTGAGTTAGAGTTAATAACTGAGATGGCATTATTAACTCTAATTCCAGTACCACGAGAAATATCATTGAATCTTCTATTATTAAATACACAAAGAATTATAAACCTTGAGGAAGCAACATGGCGGTCAAAAATAAGCTGCAGGAATGAAGTTTATGAATGGAATATCAGTGAGACGATCCAAATGACGAATGAATGAAAGTGTAATAAAGTCATGATGAATGAATGAAAGTGTAATAAAGTCATGATGAATGAATGAAAGTGTAATAAAGTCATGATGAATGAATGAAAGTGTAATAAAGTCATGATGAATGAATGAAAGTGTAATAAAGTCATGATGAATGAATGAAAGTGTAATAAAGTCATGATGAATGAATGAAAGTGTAATAAAGTCACAGTTTAAAAGTACAAAATATGAATGGCAGCCAGGGAAGAGTGACCCAGGTAAATGGAAGGGTTGAAAAGTTCGCGTTATGTGACGAATTTTGATAGATTTTGCAAGTTTCCTTTCCTATGATGGAACGTAAAAGTTTGTGCTTAGTTCTAGAGACAGAGTTCATAGGTTTATGTTTTAATGATAAACATCAAAGGATACCATTAATTTAACTGACTTTAGAAATGTTCACTTAAATGAAGCATTACATACACAAGCTGTTTTTTGGCGGAGTCAAAAATTAGCATTTTTTTGCTAATTCTAAAGTAAGTGTTAAATTGACGGACTTAAAAGTTCGAGTTTCAGCTTTAAACCTTGTGTTTGTATGACGTATCTTAGATCACTTGTTAATATAATGCAAGTGGAAGGTTTACGTTTAAAAGATGGTGTTTAAATGTTAATTAATAAATGACAGATTAAATGGATAGATTTTAAGTTCGCGTTTGCGTGGGCCACTTTAAGGTTAAGGTTCGTACGTACCAGGTTGACCAGATGGCGGTAGTGTGTAGACACAGCCATAACAGGTCGTATTTATCATCATTAAAGTCACCTTCCTTACTTACTTATGGCGGCGATGAAATTCACTGGTTCTTGATTGTGCACCAATTAACCTATCAGATAATGGTACAATGTTTGCCTGGTGTTGCATATATCACGTCTGTTGTTGAAACACAAGAATGCCAGGTGACTTTGGGAGTGGATGATAATGTAAAGATCAATATAAATGTGGGAAATCTTGAACCGCCATCACCAGACACAACACATGTTTGGATCTGGCGGGGGGAGGGACTTGCCTGTGACGTCACGATGCCCCGCCTCCAGCCTGGCGCCGCTCTGTGTGTGTGTGTGTGTGTGTGTGTGTGTGTGTGTGTGCATTATGGGAGAGAGTTATACACTCGTGTTGTCCCGTCTCTTAACCTTATAAGTATATACTATACATTTGCTCCTGGAATATGTTCAGTTTAGTAAGTTAGAGAGAACTTCCAAATTTATTTTCTCCTGGCAGGATGGCCGGGTGGTTTAAGGCGCTGCTTTCAAATCATTGTCTGGTCTTCCGGGCGTGGGTTCGAGTCCCGCTCCTGATAAACATTTATCTTTCTTTTTTCCATAAAACATGACTAACCCAGAGACAGCAGGAACCAACAGAGCAAGGTTGGTTGGGACACAAGATATACACTAATCCCTGGGATCTTTCCATCCAATGGAAAATGAAAAACATACAATTGGAAAAACTTATTTTTACCT
>NC_092235.1:6534344-6604344 GCF_036320965.1 Panulirus ornatus | reverse complement strand
CTCTCAATCACAATCTTTTTATAACCACACATCTTTCTTACCCTTTCATTACTTACTCGATCAAACAACCTCGCACCACATATTGTCCTCAAAATCTCATTTCCAACAAATTCACCCTCCTCCGCACAACCCTATCTATAGCCCACGCCTCGCAACCATATTATCATTATTATCATTATCATCATCATTATTATTAGGTATCATTATCATTATCATTATCATTATTATTAACATGATCATCGTTACTATTATCAATATCATTATTATAGTCATTATGATTATTATTATCATTAAGTATAATATGATATCAGCTACTGAAGGATATAGCACGCTGGTTGTCAAGTGGTATGGATTGTCACTTCACGTGTAGGTTAGTAGGAAATATATTGTGTACCTAACGTGTGTTGTTGGGCATTATAATCGTTCGATAAAGATAATGATTAAATCTTATTTCCTGATCTTATCAGTTTTCAAACCAGATATATGAAATATCTTTCGTTGACCATATTTTTATCTAGAGTTTAGTATGTACATGTGTGGTCTTAAGATTTAGGTGACTAAGTATTGGAATTCACTGGCAGGTGTGGTACACATTATCACCGAGCCTGAGTCTCAAAGATCAAGGTCATGGGTTCGAATCTCCAACACTCAGTATGTTCATCCAACGTTATAGTAAAGATCTTGACGATGAATTAGGATTTTGACATTATCTGATTTCAAGCGTTTAGTGAGATAGTATTGAAGTGGAGAGTGTAGTGGCTGAGGCCAAGGACCAGAGGTGTCCAGAGAGTAGTGAAGATAATGATCATTGTCCTGCCCCATTAGGCCGGGTCAAATGGCACTTAGTGAGGTAGCGAGTTAGAGTCAAGAACAGAGGAAGTATTTTGGGAGCAAGCGAGTGTGTGTTTCAGCAGTTATGATGTAAGAGACCAGGTATTAGTGATGGTGATTTAAATGCAAAGGTAAGTAATGTGGCAGTGGACGGTATAACTGAGGTGCATGGAAATGGTGAACAACTTGTGTTGTGTGTGTGTAAAGGACTGGTGATTGGGAATACCTGGTTTGTAAAATGTGATATACACAAATATACGTATGTAAGTAGGAGAGATGGTCAGCGGGCATGACTGTATTACATGTTAAATGAAAGGCGTGTAAAAGAAAGACTTTTGGGTGTAAATGTGCTGAAAGGGGCAGCTGGTGTGATGTTTGATCACCATCTTGTGGAGACGACAGAGAAGATCTGAAGAGGTTTTCGAAAAAGAGGAAACAATGTCGGGGAGAAGAGGTGGTGAGAGGAAGTGAACTTGGAAAAGAGACTTGTGTGAAGAAATACCAAGAGAGATTGAGTGCCACATACACTCTTACTGTGTAAATATCCCTTTCTATGAGATTACGTAAAGATGTTGATGAACAGAGGAGTTGGGATATGACATGAAAAAGTTGGAGAATAAATGAAGGAAAGATTGAGATATACAGATGACTGGCGGACCGCCATGATGGTTGTCAATCTAGCCAGCTGGGTTATTATTTATAAGTTGTGTTTAGTTGTAGGTCCAAGTTTGTTGTCAGGATATAATGTTGACTGCCAGTGAGTACCTGGCTGGCGCGGGTGCCACAAGGCTGGGTCAAGTGTAGTGTAAGTGTGGTCTAGGGATGGTGTGTGTACCACTTGTAGATGATGGGCCGCATCATGACCTGCCCGTTATAACATCTTGACCAACACCTGCTGCTGCTACACTTGCAACTCTCCTTTTCTAAGACCGTTTTTATGCTTCATGTAACTTTGTCTTTTTTGAATTATTCTAAAGCTATAGTTACAAATTATTTTTACTATGTAGTTTCTGAAAGCACATCGGCTGTTGTCTTCCAGGCATTGCCCATCTGATACAATAATTGGTAGTAACTAAATTTCAGATGAGGAGATAAGAGTTGTACTTCTCATGACTAATGGCGTTGTTCTTTGGCAATATGCTGTACTGTCCTACGTTTATACGTATTACAGTAACGGTCTGAGAAGTTGATGATATTACAGCTAAAGGTACAGATTACATCAGTAAACATACCTCTTACATAACTAACCCTGCCTGCCACCTGTGAGAGAAAGAAACTCTCATGATCTTAATGTGTTCATTTGGAAGGATTCTAATGCTTGCTATCAAGGAAATGATATGCATACTGTAATACAGTGATCAATATTGTAAGTGGTCATAATGTAAGTGGTATGTGACTAACTATAGCTGTAATATTACCTGTTCATTCTTGCTACTAACACATGACACCAAGTTGCCTGTTAGTCTTATTACGCACATTAATACACTGTTGTCTTGGCTTTACATCTCTACTAATGATGACACCTAAATCCTTGTCCTGCCTTGATAGTTTTATTTCCACATCTTAAGATGATACTGTAGTTTGCCTGCTATGTGTACACAGTGTAAACATATGTCTACGGTGAATATCACTGGCCATTGTACACTGACGTTGTTCAGCAATGTAGACCCAAGAGTGAACCTTAGACAGCATTACGATATTTTGTGATGGACGAAATCTTAACTCAATAAAAGAAAAAATAATTACATCTTAACTGAGTCTGAGAATCTATCATTGATTGTTATAAAATCCAGATGCAAAATATATATTCCTACTGGATTTCTATAGAAAGTACGTGGGACATTGTTTCAGTAAATTATTTTATAAGATAATGAATAAAATCCCATAACTTTTCTGTAGCACAGGGTACAGTAATGTATGTAACGTGAAACCGGTAGAATTAACATATCTAACATTAAGATTTCTATTTTGCAGATAACATAAATGTTTTACATGTAGAAATCATTAATATCTTCAACAACCTAAACATGATAACATGAAACTTTATATTACAAGCTTTTTATCTGGATTTTACGCATTAAAACGATATTGCCTACAGAAAAGTAATGTAGTTATTATCAGCACAAGGTTTAGAAGGTCTTAAAAAAATTATGAGTTTATATTCTTCAAAAATTTAAGTAAGATCCATTAAGTACACATTGAAAATTAGACTTATTTATTTCACTGTGATGAACACTAATGAAAAAATTATCTACGTGTTACTTAGAAATATTCTCTATGAATTAAGCTAAAGTATTTTGAGAGAAAATGTTTATTGTTATCAGAAACAACAAACAATCAAGTTTGATAAACCAAAGTTCATTAAATGACAAATAAAGAATATGATATATGAATTACAACAATTTTATTAACATCACAAAACCAAATACATAACCCAAATAATATAAATCATCAAAAGTTATAAAAAAGAAGCCCCCTCACGACTTAAGCACTTATAGGCAGAATCCGGTAACACCTCTTGAATAGCATGTGGAAGACAGAGTAGAGTGGCTAGGCTCAGAAGCATGTTCTCCACTTCAACTGACTAATGATATGTTAAGACAACACAAACCACATACATCCATTGTGAGGATGGAATCAAGGATGAAACATCTATAACTAGAAAGGTTAAAGATACAAAGATGGTGAAATACCTTTACCCGGGATCAGTAGCACCTGTGGCAATGGACACAGCTTTGTAATGCTTGATCACTTACAACTGATCAACTTTAATACGAAAGACTTAGGTATTGTCCCTCAAGGAAACTTTTTATAGATAATTATAAAACACATATATATGTTAGATATACACTATCTCTAGAATATATCTTTACCTGGGACATGTAACACTTGTGTGGATAGACACAACTTTGTAATGCATGATCCATTACACGAAATGAACTTCACTAACGAAGAGTTATACAACGCGTCGTTGAGAGCATTAATCAAATACCTATACATAAATTTTATATTAGATAAAAGACATTTCTTGATAGTAAACATAAGAAATTATGATGAAAGATAAGGAAGGTAGAGGTAAATATTTCGTTAAAAGATGAAATACTCCTGCCTTGAACTAGCACCTTGTATTGCATTTTCTCTTAGACACCCACATGAGAAGGCATTCTGTTCTTTATAATCATAAATTTTTATGTTTCTAACACGTTTTTATTATTTCTTATATAATCTTAAGGATTCAGGCTTAAAGATCTTGGTTCTGAACAACCATTATAATGCAACACAATACATATTCATCATAAACAGTGAATGTAGGTTTGCGGCAGGGGTGTGTGATGTCTCCATGGTTGTTTAATTTGGTTATGGATGGGGTTGTTAGGGAGGTGAATGCAAGAGTTTTGGAAAGAGGGGCAAGCATGCAGTCTGTTGTGGATGGGAGAGCTTGGGAAGTGAGTCAGTTGTTGTTCGCTGATGATACAGCGCTGGTGGCTGATTCATGTGAGAAACTGCAGAAGCTGGTGACTGAGTTTGGTAAAGTGTGTGAAAGAAGAAAGTTAAGAGTAAATATGAATAAGAGCAAGGTTATTAAGTTGAGGGTCAAGTCAATTGGGAGGTAAATTTGAATGGAGAAAAACTGGAGGAAGTAAAGTGTTTTAGATATCTGGGAGTGGATCTGGCAGCGGATGGAACCATGGAAGTGGAAGTGAATCATAGGGTGGGATAGGGGGCGAAAATCCTGGGAGCCTTGAAGAATGGAAGTCGAGAACATTATCTCGGAAAGCAAATATGGGTGTGTTTGAAGGAATAGTGGTTCCAACAATGTCTTATGGTTGCGAGGCGTGGGCTATGGATAGAGTTGTGCGCAGGCGGGTGGATGTGCTGGAAATGAGATGTTTGAGAACAATGTGTGGTGTGAGGTGGTTTGATCGAGTAAGTAATGTAAAGGTAAGAGAGATGTGTGGAAATAAAAAGAATGTGGTTGAGAGAGCAGAAGAGGGTGTTTTGAAATGGTTTGGTCACATGGAGAGAATGAGTGAGGAAAGATTGTCCAAGAGGAAATATGTGTCAGAGGTGGAGGGAACGAGGAGAAGTGGGAGACCAAATTGGAGGTGGAAAGATGGAGTGAAAAGATTTTGAGTGATCGGTGCCTAAACATGCAGGAGGGTGAAAGGCGTGCAAGGAATAGAGTGAATTGGATTGATGTGATATACCGGGGTCGACGTGCTGTCAATGGATTGAACCAGGGCATGTGAAGCGTCTGGGGTAAACCATGAAAAGTGATCGGTGCCTAAACATGCAGGAGGGTGAAAGGCGTGCAAGGAATAGAGTGAATTGGAATGATGTGATATACCGGGGTCGACGTGCTGTCAATGGATTGAACCAGGGCATGTGAAGCGTCTGGAGTAAACCATGAAAAGTTCTGTGGGGCCTGGATGTGGAAAGGGAGCTGTGGTTTCGGTGCATTATTACATGACAGCTAGAGACTGAGTGTGAACGAATGGGGCCTTTGTTGTCTTTTCCGAGCGCTACCTCGCACACATGAGGGGGGAGGGGGATGTTATTCCATGTGTGGCGAGGTGGCGATGGGAATGAATAAATGCAGACAGTATGAATTATGTAAATGTGTATACATGTATATGTCTGTGTGTGTATATATATCTGTACTTTGAGATGTATAGGTATGTATATTTGCGTGTGTGGACGTGTATGTATATTCATGTGTGTATGGGGGTGGGTTGGGCCATTCTTTCGTCTGTTTCCTTGCCCTACCTCGTTAACGCGGGAGACAGAGACATAGCAAAATAAATAAATAAAAAACAGATCATTTATCACAATAACCATTATGTTTGTACCAGATTCTTTAAGTCTTCAGTCACGTTTGTTAATATATAAGAGATTTTTCCGCCACTGACAAGTGGCTCCGTGGTGTAGTGGTTAGCACATCTGCCTCATAAACAGTTGGTCAGGGTTCGATTCCGGCGGGGCCTTTATTCTCAGTATTTTTTTGTGATCGTAAATACTCGTAGATAGGCTCTCTCTCTCTCTCTCTCTCTCTCTCTCTCTCTCTCTCTCTCTCTCTCTCTCTCTCTCTCTCTCTCTCTCTCTCTCTCTCTCTCAGCCAAGAGGCAAGTTGATATGTGCTGGGTGGGTGGATGGGTGGGGTGCAGAGTGGCTCGCCGTCATATGGCAAGAGCTTCATCACTCTCACTCAGTCACGCAGTCTACATTCATAGTGGCTGGCTGGGGAGAGAGAGAGAGAGAGAGAGAGAGAGAGAGAGAGAGAGAGAGAGAGAGAGAGAGAGAGAGAGAGAGAGTGTTCTACCTTATGAGTTCATCTAACGAGATTTTACGAAAAGGTAGGGCAAGCGCGTAACGCTCTCCGCAGAGAAATATATTGTCACGAAGAAAAAGATAAAAAAGGTGGGAGTAAGGTGTTGTGATGTGTTATGTTTGGGAAGGAGAGGTTGTATGTTTGTGGAGTGAGAGGCAGCAGACAACGTCTGGGTGAGACAGGAAGGTAAGAAAGCTGCCTGGGTCAGAGGAGTGGTAATTAACAGCCACTAAAATGCCACGTAGTGCCTGGAAACTGTAGTGACGTAAGTGACATGGGGGTCTGCATGGGTCTGCTGGTGGGGGGGGGGGGGGGGCTGTCGTCAGAGACCAAGTATGAATGTTGATGTTGCATGACATTAAGGTGAGGCTGTTGTGTGGTGTGGCGGGAAAGGTAGTATAATATTGGAAGCTGGTAATGTGGTATCGTACTCAGGCATGAATCTCTGAAAGATCTGTGTGGCTGAACACGACGGTGCGACCTTCAGGTATTATGATGGCCCGACCTTTGACCTCACCATTAAGGTTATACGTGCATGTATATACTTATCCAAAAGCTATTTTCTTTATCACTATGTGTTTGCAGTATCCATTTGACCGGCTGGTGATCTCAATGGTGTCTGTGCTAAGGCCTGGCGTAAACATTTGGACCTAAAAGCATAAAAGAAAGTTCTGGAGGCAAGTGTGGAAAAGAGAATTCTTGTGACTATTTCATGTGTGCTTCCATCATGCAGACCACAGTGTTGTTGGGTCAGGCTGGAGGTTTGGAGTGGCAAAGGAGAGACTGGACTTGATGACTTGTGTAAGGGAATGAGAGACTGATGTGGTACCATGATTGAGATATTAGTATGTAATTACTTATCTTCCTCTTCCCTTGAAGAAATGTTTCTCCTTTGTAAGGCGCCAGTGTTTAGAATTTAGATTTTTGACTTGCCTGCCAGTTTGCATCTATATAGACTTCATATTTAAGTTCAAGATGGTGATCAATACACTTGCCACCTGAGCCACCGACTCTCGCTCCACTTACAAGAAGGTGGAATCAAACATCATCATGAACAAAAGCATGGAACGAGACTAACGAGGGAGATTATAATGAATAACATCAAAATCATTACTAGTTGTAGTGATCGCAGGAGACTACAGAGATTAGAAGCCATTCACATAAGAGAGGAAGCCCCTGTCATCAACATCCAGACAAACATGACCACAGCCTTATAGCTCTTTGATGGCCCGCCAATAGGACGTAGAGCTGATAATGCCTTGTCAAATTCCCGATTGCTCAGATGTGATTAATTACTGTGTTGTTACAAACATTCCATTATACAAAGGAATGTAAAGGTATCCATACAGCAGTGGACCACTGGGTCACTTCGAGGCTGATGGTGATAGTGGAAGATATCAGGAACTCACACATTAGTGTAGTGGAAGATATCAGGAACTCACACATTAGTGTAGTGGAAGATATCAGGAACTCACACATTAGTGTAGTGGAAGATATCAGGAACTCACACATTAGTGTAGTGGAAGATATCAGGAACTCACACATTAGTGTAGTGGAAGATATCAGGAACTCACACATTAGTGTAGTGGAAGATATCAGGAACTCACACATTAGTGTAGTGGAAGATATCAGGAACTCACACATTAGTGTAGTGGAAGATATCAGGAACTCACACATTACTGTAGTGGAAGATATCAGGAACTCACACATTAGTGTAGTGGAAGATATCAGGAACTCACACATTAGTGTAGTGGAAGATATCAGGAACTCACACATTAGTGTAGTGGAAGATATCAGGAACTCACACATTAGTGTAGTGGAAGATATCAGGAACTCACACATTAATGTAGTGGAAGATATCAGGAACTCACACATTAGTGTAGTGGAAGATATCAGGAACTCACACATTAGTGTAGTGGAAGATATCAGGAACTCACACATTAGTGTAGTGGAAGATATCAGGAACTCACACATTAGTGTAGTGGAAGATATCAGGAACTCACACATTAGTGTAGTGGAAGATATCAGGAACTCACACATTAGTGTAGTGGAAGATATCAGGAACTCACACATTACTGTAGTGGAAGATATCAGGAACTTACACATTAGTGTAGTGGAAGATATCAGGAACTCACACATTAGTGTAGTGGAAGATATCAGGAACTCACACATTAGTGTAGTGGAAGATATCAGGAACTCACACATTAGTGTAGTGGAAGATATCAGGAACTCACACATTAATGTAGTGGAAGATATCAGGAACTCACACATTAGTGTAGTGGAAGATATCAGGAACTCACACATTAGTGTAGTGGAAGATATCAGGAACTCACACATTAGTGTAGTGGAAGATATCAGGAACTCACACATTAGTGTAGTGGAAGATATCAGGAACTCACACATTAGTGTAGTGGAAGATATCAGGAACTCACACATTAGTGTAGTAGAAGATATCAGGAACTCACACATTACTGTAGTGGAAGATATCAGGAACTCACACATTAGTGTAGTGGAAGATATCAGGAACTCACACATTAGTGTAGTGGAAGATATCAGGAACTCACATATTAGTGTAGTGGAAGATATCAGGAACTCACACATTAGTGTAGTGGAAGATATCAGGAACTCACACATTAGTGTAGTGGAAGATATCAGGAACTCACACATTAGTGTAGTGGAAGATATCAGGAACTCACACATTAGTGTAGTGGAAGATATCAGGAACTCACATATTAGTGTAGTGGAAGATATCAGGAACTCACACATTAGTGTAGTGGAAGATATCAGGAACTCACACATTAGTGTAGTGGAAGATATCAGGAACTCACACATTAGTGTAGTGGAAGATATCAGGAACTCACACATTAGTGTAGTGGAAGATATCAGGAACTCACACATTAGTGTAGTGGAAGACATACAGATAATCTAAAGATAAACCTGTATATTGTCAGTGTGACTAATGATGAGTCGCAAATAATGTTAGTCTTGAACTTGAAGGGAAATGTTTATCAAGTTTATTGTGAAACGTATTTATAATGCTGCTTCCAACCACTCTAACTGGTACATTATTCCATGTTAACAATCATATTGAAGATAAAATACTTCACCTCATCTGAGGTCAAACGTTTGCCCACCAGTTTGTGTCATTACTACGAGTGACATCAGACGTGACGTCATTAGTAGATAGATATCTATACCTCATAGTGATTTTTGTTGGTAATACAGACAGTTAGTTTCGCTCTATTTCCAATGAACGTAACTTTAAAGTAAAGTACTCACGGTAAAAAAGTATCTTCCCGGATGTGTCCGATGAATTTAGAAATGATCAATACGACTCGTGTTGTCTGGGTAGGGTTGGTGAGTGTGAATGTGGACATGTTTCCTCATAATTATGGCAACTCATCTTTATCGTTTATTCCATCGAAATATGAAATCAATATCATTTTTTTTTTTATTATACTTTGTCGCTGTCTCCCGCGTTTGCGAGGTAGCGCAAGGAAACAGACGAAAGAAATGGCCCAACCCCCCCCATACACATGTATATACATATGTCCACACACGCAAATATACATACCTACACAGCTTTCCATGGTTTACCCCAGACGCTTCACATGCCTTGATTCAATCCACTGACAGCACGTCAACCCCGGTATACCACATCGCTCCAATTCACTCTATTCCTTGCCCTCCTTTCACCCTCCTGCATGTTCAGGCCCCGATCACACAAAATCTTTTTCACTCCATCTTTCCACCTCCAATTTGGTCTCCCTCTTCTCCTCGTTCCCTCCACCTCCGACACATATATCCTCTTGGTCAATCTTTCCTCACTCATTCTCTCCATGTGCCCAAACCACTTCAAAACACCCTCTTCTGCTCTCTCAACCACGCTCTTTTTATTTCCACACATCTCTCTTACCCTTACGTTACTCACTCGATCAAACCACCTCACACCACACATTGTCCTCAAACATCTCATTTCCAGCACATCCATCCTCCTGCGCACAACTCTATCCATAGCCCACGCCTCGCAACCATACAACATTGTTGGAACCACTATTCCTTCAAACATACCCATTTTTGCTTTCCGAGATAATGTTCTCGACTTCCACACATTCTTCAAGGCTCCCAGAATTTTCGCCCCCTCCCCCACCCTATGATCCACTTCCGCTTCCATGGTTCCATCCGCTGCCAGATCCACTCCCAGATATCTAAAACACTTCACTTCCTCCAGTTTTTCTCCATTCAAACTCACCTCCCAATTGACTTGACCCTCAACCCTACTGTACCTAATAACCTTGCTCTTATTCACATTTACTCTTAACTTTCTTCTTCCACACACTTTACCAAACTCAGTCACCAGCTTCTGCAGTTTCTCACATGAATCAGCCACCAGCGCTGTATCATCAGCGAACAACAACTGACTCACTTCCCAAGCTCTCTCATCCCCAACAGACTTCATACTTGCCCCTCTTTCCAAAACTCTTGCATTTACCTCCCTAACAACCCCATCCATAAACAAATTAAACAACCATGGAGACATCACACACCCCTGCCGCAAACCTACATTCACTGAGAACCAATCACTTTCCTCTCTTCCTACACGTACACATGCCTTACATCCTCGATAAAAACTTTTCACTGCTTCTAACAACTTTCCTCCCACACCATATATTCTTAATACCTTCCACAGAGCATCTCTATCAACTCTATCATATGCCTTCTCCAGATCCATAAATGCTACATACAAATCCATTTGCATTTCTAAGTATTTCTCACATACATTCTTCAAAGCAAACACCTGATCCACACATCCTCTACCACTTCTGAAACCACACTGCTCTTCCCCAATCTGATACTCTGTACACATATAGTTCAATATTACAATTTGTCCTAGCATTTGGCACGGGGTCATATCATACGATCATGATGAAATTGGTTCATAGTTAGACCTGCCAAGTCTCCTCAAATATGGAATGTTTCTAACTGTTGTATTCACCAGGTCTCCATATGACTGGTCTGTACCATGACAGGTCGCTAGGTCTATGCTTGGTACGGGCCCTCACCTCAACCCGGCTCTTTATCTGATCTTGACTAACAGGTAGTTTGTTGTTAGGGAGGCTGGCCACGTCCCTGCCTGGCTGGCACAGGGCTTTACAATATGACGGATCTCTTTGTACCAGGTAAACATACATGTGTATTATTGGAGTGATCAGAATATCTCCTTTATGACCAAACAATTTAATGGTAGTATTTCGTATAGGGTCAATGTAATGTTGGTATATTTGAAAACATATGAACAGTCATAAAGCCTGAATCCATAGTATATGTCAAACATTAAAGTTATATACATGTTGACTTTTATCATTACCAGTACAACATTGATGAACTAATGGTCTTCAACCGGTATGCACAACCTCAACAATCAGGAGTTGTTCATTATTTCTGTTATAAAGACTCAGGTACGTCATCCAAGGTAATGATTAGTATTTTCTTTAGAAGGATCACTTAAACTTGGAGTTAAAAGATGATAAACTAAAAACCAAATGTATATATGTAAAGATGTGGATATAGGTATATGCATCTAGTTGAGTCAGACGAATGTGTTATGTACTTAAGAATGTGACTGACAACTTATAGAATAAGGTACAAACATTATGGTTGATACGATAAGTAATTTATAATAAATATGTAGTGTGTTGCATTTAAATGGTTCTTAAGAACCAAGGCCTTTTAGCCAGTAAAGATGATAAGAAATTGAAAAAGGTGTTGAAAGCATAATGATCATAAGCCCCAGAATATATTATCCTCTGGATATTTAAAATAAAATCCAACGCAAAATAACTAGGTTAAGACAGGATTCATTCAGCATTTAAGAAAATATGTACTTTCCCTCTCCTTATCTCCTATCATTATTTCTTATGTTTACTTCCAACAAATGTCTCGTATATCATATAAAAATTCGTTATAGGTATTAGGTGAATATTGTCCAGCGACGCGTTGTTTAACTCTCTGTTGTCAAAGTTCACCGGTGGAGTAGATCATATATTACAAAGTTGTGTCTCTCCACACAGATGTTACACGTCCCAGGTTAAGATATTTCCTTGATATGGCGTTTATCTAACATAGATATGTCTTCTATAAAGATCTGTAAACACGTTTTCCTGCGGGTCGATACCTAACGTTTTCGTATTAATCATTTGTAAGTGACCAAGCATTACAAAGCTGTGTCACTTCCCACACTATGTTTCATTAATCATTCAAACTATATTTGTTTCATCGTTGATTTGATCCTTACAATAGATATTTATGTTTGTAATTTTCTGTGTCATATCATTAGTCAGTTGAAGTGCACAATACGCTTGTCAACCTGGCCAGTCTACTGTTTTGGTCATGAGATATTATTCACAAGGTGTAACAGGACTCCATCCGTCAGCTGTGTCACCACCAGTGACAAGTCATCCTTAGCAAGGCTGTGTCATCCTCAAAGGAAGGAGAGAAATAGTACAGTCTCGTCGGAAATGTTCTTGTTCAAAGATGTGTACCTTCCCCTGCTCCTGTGTGGAGTGCAGCAGCCACGAAGGTGTAGGAGCGCCATCATAGGTGTGCTGGTGATGTGTGTTAATGATAATACTACTGTTCACACCATCAACAACAACCATTTCTCAGGTTTGTCTGTCCTACTTGTCGTCGCAGTACGTAACTCTGTCATTGCATATGTCTTCCTTGAACGTACACCTTCCTATATTTCAATGTCCCAAACATTTAGACAATAATACGTGGAAAGGATTGTTAGTTGGCTTTAAAGTGGAACATATAAAGGATTTATCACTTACTCACCTTCCATAGGTCGCTGTACGTTTGAATGCACCATTCGTCTTACGAACAGGGTGAGAGCGTGTACGGTCTCAGAATCATCTTGAACCCCTGGGAAAACTGTTCAAGATGATTCGATTGATGGTTATAACATGACCTTTACCGCAGGTATGACCCTTGCAATCAACAGGGGTGAAAACCTTACTTATATGGGCCAAATATTTAGTGAGCGTGTATATGACCTTACAAATATCTTCAACACGTGAAGGTGTTCAAGTATTTTTGATTGTGGATCATGACTAACTTGTTGACTTTATTAACCCTGGCAGTCGATGAGCCACAAGCCCAAATAACCAACCAACCTGGCGATTATTTTAGATGTCTTGCTTGAGTGACAATGTAGCACCTGGGTTGAGCCCAAGGACTTGTTACCCTCCTCCTTTCCGTCTGTTTTTCTATCTCTTCCTCACAACACTCCCGAGAACCCTCCAGCAAACTCCACCACACTCCCCTTCCTGCCAAACCCTTCCCTCTACGTCGTCAGTAATCAAGACAGACATTCATAGTTTTATATGCAGCTACCTGCTGGACCTGGACGATCATTTTATGTTGAACTTATGGTTCACATTCTGGCTTCATGACCACAAGCTGATAGCCCTTAAATCCAACCACATATATACATCCTGTTATACAACTGATGTTACTGTCTGACGTATGTATGGTGCGGCTTGATGACCTTACCTGCTGATGGTCATTAAGTCAAACATGTTATCATGTTGCAAATATCGTGATTTGTATGTTTTGTTGTGTGGCACAGTTTCTGGTGTAGATATCTTTAATAACCTTTACCGGTTACTATCCAGTATAGTGAACGATAGACAGACTTACGTGTTACGGACTCCGTATGATAAACACCTGACGAACTTCAACACAAACATTTATATGTTGGGTAAGATCAGAGAACGAGTCGTCCAGTGGCAGAACATAAAAATACAACACGTAACAACAACAACAACAACAAACAACTGTTATGTGAAGAGCTAGTTATTCAAAGTGAGATGATCACAAGGAAGTTAGGGATATAGAAGAGTAGGAGTGAGGTATAAGCTGGAGGCCCAGCCACCGTGGCTGGTGCTATATAGAGCAGTGAGGGATAACACCATATCTTAACCCCTGGTGATGTGTGAGCTTATAAACACTGGTGGTATTTATGGCGGCCACCAGGAAGTAATGTTCTCCAGGTATTGCTCTGCTCTACACTGATCCAACAACTACAAGGATAATGTTGTTATAACCTTCTTGATCATGCTGGTTATAGAAGTATTATAGATACATGTTGGTGACACAAGGATAATGTTATAACCTTCTTGATCATGCTGGTTATAGAAGCATTATAGATACATGTTGGTGACACAAGGATAATGTTGTTATAACCTTCTTGATCATGCTGGTTATAGAAGCATTATAGATACATGTTGGTGACACAAGGATAATGTTGTTATAACCTTCTTGATCATGCCGGTTATAGAAGTTATAGATACATGTTGGTGACACAAGGATAATGTTGTTATAGCCTTGATCGTGCTAGTTATAGAAGCATTATAGATACATGTTGGTGACACAAGGATAATGTTGTTATAACCTTGATCGTGCCAGTTATAGAAGCATTATAGATACATGTTGGTGACACATCATGATGATGGTCTAGTCTGTTGTCCACATAACCACAGTGCTTTACTAAAGTACATACAGTAATATCAGTCGTAACAACACTATGTATGTAGTCGTGATTACCGTAACATGTGAGTGGCAAGATTGGATGACGTAACGTAACAATATCAGACTTCATCATTCTCAATAGTTTAGGTGCATCATGTAATATTTGGCGTTGCTTCATGTTTTATCAGATGATAAAATGATGGCTGGTCTAATGACCTTCACAAGTCACTGGTCATTAAATCCCACACAGCAACCAACCACTCAGGATGACCAGGAGGGAGCCACCTGGTGCAGACCGAGTGTACCAGCCTGGTGGAGAGGATCAACTGCTCCACCTCAGGATAAGAGCTCCTCAAGTTCTGTAGTGAGGGACACTCCAAATGGCATGTGAAACTACCAGTCTTAGTTATAAACTACCGCCCGGCTGGCCGGTGGGTGGCTGTGGCCAACATGAACCCAGGGACTACACACACACACACACACACACACCGCCCACTGACCTGACCACCGGCCGGTGGGTGGCTGTGGCCAACATGAACCCAGGGGCTACACACACACACACACACACACACACACACACACACACCGCCCACTGACCTGACCACCGGCCGGTGGGTGGCTGCGGCCAACATGAACCCAGGGGCTACACACACACACACACACCGCCCACTGACATGACCACCACCACTGTGACCTGACCACGTGTGGCATGTAGCTCATCCTTGGACAACATTAATCAAATACCTAGACAGAATTTTTATGTTAGATAAAAGACATTTCTTGATAGGAAACATAAGAAATGATGACGAAAGATAAGGGACGCTATTAGAGGTAAATATTGTGTTAAAAAATGAAATACTCCTGCCTTAAACTAGCTCCCTGTACTGTATTTTCTTTTACATACCCAGAGGAAAATATATTCTGTGGTTAATCAATATAAATGTTTATGTTTAACAGGTTCTCTATTTCTGATAGTATTTCACTGATTCAGGTTTAAAGACCTTAGTTCTGAACAACCATTATAATGCAACACAATACATATTTATCATAAATAAATCATTTATCACAATAACCATTATGTTTGTACCAGATTCTTTACGTCCTCAATCACGTTTGTTAATATATAAGGAATTTTTCCGCCACATTTCAATACATAACATATATCTACACGTGTGTAAATATATGTATATGTTTTTATAAATTTTTCTTTGGCTTTTATAATTAAGGTGTAAGATATCCGTCTGAAGAAAATACCAGATAATATAGGTTATGTGTGTGTGTGTGTGTGTGTGTGTGTGTGTGTGTGTGTGTGTGTGAGTGCACACAGGAGTGAAAACATATTTTACACTTACAAGGTTAAAAGACGGGGCAACGTGAGTGTACAAATCCTTCCTCAAAAGACTCACGTGATAATGATTAAAGTAGTATACACACACACACACACACACACACACACACACACACACACACACACGCACAACACACACACACACACACACACACACACACACACACACACACGCACAAACACACACACACACACACACACACACACACACACACACACACAGAGCGGCGCTTTCAATTTTTGATGTAGATTGATTTCCTATATTAGTTTCGTCTACAGAATTCTACATCTTCAGTTCAGCACAACATTGTGGTAATGAAGGGAAAGTCACCACATTTACAAGCCGAGTGCACGTAGCTTATCCCACCTCGTTAGAGAGAAAACTTACCTGTATTTGAATTAATGAACGGGAACAGAGAAGACAAAATTTTATTACACAGTTATTATACAACTATATAATTTATATTATATACATTACCACATTTCCTGCACTTTCCATCACAAATTTGCTGAGGTCATAACCTTGTAGTTACCATTACCTTACAACCTTAAGGATGGTGGTCTACAACACCTCTAGATTGATGGAGAAAACGAAAAGTTTCGTTTTACTATTA
The DNA here is from genome assembly GCF_036320965.1 of Panulirus ornatus. Lineage (NCBI taxonomy): Eukaryota > Metazoa > Arthropoda > Malacostraca > Decapoda > Palinuridae > Panulirus > Panulirus ornatus. Next base: position 6,587,690 of record NC_092235.1, on the reverse strand, counting down.
AGACCACAGAAATGCGGTAATTCCACTTCACTACCCACTAACTACTAGTTATTTTACTTGTTGATTTTCACGGCTAAGATTTTCATCCTCTGAGCGAAGCCATACAATAATCGTCCTTATCTACTCTGAGCATTGGATAGCCTCCTGATGATCAAGATTGCTGTTTTGGTTGTCCGTTTCCCTTGTTACTGCTGCGCCTCACTGCACACCTTACATGAGTGCCTTCCACAGTATTAGGGACAGCTGCTGGGCCTCACTGTAGCTACTTCTGGGACGGTTGCCAATCTTCCTCGTATTCCCTCATGACCACAGCGCCAAACCGACTCCCGCCATCAGGCCGAGACGCACAAACATTTCTGACAAAATTGAGACAACCGCTTTCGCGTCAGTTTTGACACCAAGTGAATTTATACGACAATTACGTTCAAGATGCTTGGTTTTTCGTTCATGGATTGAACAGAAGCAACCAACGATGGTTGCTACTGCCCAATCCATGAAGTCCCCCCCACCACGGAAAGGTAACCAAGCTTCGGGGGGGATGGGTGTTTACCCTGACGCCAACGGAGAAACTCAATACAATATTTTTATTATAACTTTCCTTAATCTTGAAAAATGAATCAATCAGAGGGAAGAATAGCCCCAGCCATATGAAGATTGGCTAACCGAATCCTTGCGCATTGTGTAGAAAGTGATTTCTTTGAGGGTTGCTTTATGGAAGGCACGGCAGCGTCGGAAGAGTTTCATTTTTTTTTTGAAGACGAAGGAAATTATCCCCGTGAATTTATGTATTTTTTCGGGGGGGGGGTGATAATGTTCCCATTTTTTTCTTTGTTTTTCAACGTCCCTACGTAGATATTATGTGTCATCCACTACTGGGAGAAAGCCAGACTTCCGCCAGATTAACGTAATCCTTGGCGATGCGAAACTAAAGTTGTCTTGGTGTTGGTTCTTCAGTAATAACCCAAACACAAACACAAACACACCTCCAGTGTCCACTCTAGGGTCGTGTTCTCCTGCAGCACCAGCAGGAAGAAAGAACTCAGGTTCCTCACCAACTGAATCTTTTGGCACGGGGAGCGTGTGTCATCTCGACACGCCTTTTAACGCCCGTACGTGGTGCGGAGTGCAGTCGGTCTGTAACGTAGGACATGTCATGTGTTATTGGTCCCAGTCGGTCTAGAACGCTGGGCCTGACATGTGTTGGGGGACCAAGTCGGTCTTGAATGGTGGGCCTGACGTGCGTTGGGGGACCAAGTCGGTCTTGAATGTTGGGCCTGACAGGTCTTGAGACCTGCCATGTCTCCCTGAATGTGGGCCTTACAAGTGGGGTGGGCTGCATTTCCTCATGGATGGTGGGTCTGGTAGGGAGTGTGGGCTGCAGTGCCACTTGAGTAGGCGAGGTCACTTGGTCAGCATCAGTGGGACGGTGAGGTTTCACTTTTGCACAGCGACCGTTGACGGAGAGTGGTGTCACGTCGGCAAGAAGTGCCTTCTTGTAGGAGGCATAGCAGGAGTACTGGATGACGGCAATCCCGCGGTGGTTCTCGTAGGTCGTGTAGGACTGCATGTCGAAGCGAACGATGTCGCCGAACTGCTTGAAGAATTCCCAGACGTTCGACCTTGAGATTTTGTATGGAACGTTGACGACCCTGATGGTATACCGCTGCAGGACGGTTTTGAGAACCCCTTGCAACTGCTCGTTGGTGGGCACGATGACATGTATGTCGTCATCATCGCAGCCCAACTCATCTATATGTGGGAGTCGGGTCTCGTGTGGTGGACGGTCCAGCAAATCATCCTCATCGTGGAAAGGCAGGTAGGCCTGGTCAAGGAGGGCGACCCAGAGCACCTGCTGCTGCTCGACCACCTCCACAACTGAGCTTTTTGCAAAATCTTCCATGTTGAAGATACTTTGATTACGTTGTGCACTTTACGAAGTAACCTCGGTTATCCTTGTACGTCCACAAATATAGTGAGTCTATATTGATATGGAAAATATAGTAAGGTACCCCCATGCTCTAATTTCCCACATAGACATAAAAGCATAGTCGACTTCATAGAAACAAAAGCATGTCGACTTCGGCGATTTTGAATGTAGAGACCATCTAAAATATTGTAAGTGGGTTAATGGTTGTTACATGGTGACCAGGGGTACAGGTGGATGGGACATACTGGATATAGTGAATATCCATAGATGGGACAGACTGTGTACAGTGAAGATTGATAGATGGGACAGACAGGGTATAGTGAATATCCATAGATGGGAGAGACAGGGTGTAGTGAAGATGCATACATGGGACTGACAGGGCACAGTGAAGATCGATAGATGGTGGCAGACAGGGTATAGTGAAGATCGATAGATGGGACAGACAGGGTATAGTGAAGATCGATAGATGGGGACAGACAGGGTATAGTGAAGATCGATAGATGGGGACAGACAGTGTATAATGAAAATAAATAGATGGGACAGATTGGTTATAGTGATCGATAGATGGGACAGACTGGGTATATTGGCGATCGATAGATGGAAATGTTGGCACAAACAAACAATGGCCAGGTGGTCCTGAGTAGCAGATCTCTGTTACTTGCAGGCCAGAACTTAATGATGGTGAGAGATAATGGTGTCTCCCTCTGTAGTGAACATGATGGTGAGAGATAATGGTGTCTCCCTCTGTAGTGAACATGATATTGAGAGATAATGGTGTCTCCCTCTGTAGTGAACATGATGGTGAGAGATAATGGTGTCTCCCTCTGTAGTGAACATGATATTGAGAGATAATGGTGTCTCCCTCTGTAGTGAACATGATGGTGAGAGATAATGGTGTCTCCCTCTGTAGTGAACATGATGGTGAGAGATAATGGTGTCTCCCTCTGTAGTGAACATGAGGTGAGAGATAATGGTGTCTCCCTCTGTAGTGAACATGATGGTGAGAGATAATGGTGTCTCCCTCTGTAGTGAACATGATGGTGAGAGATAATGGTGTCTCCCTCTGTAGTGAACATGAGGTGAGAGATAATGGTGTCTCCCTCTGTAGTGAACATGATGGTGAGAGATAATGGTGTCTCCCTCTCTAGTGAACATGATAGTGAGAGATAATGGTGTCTCCCTCTGTAGTGAACATGACGGTGAGAGATAATGGTGTCTCCCTCTGTAGTGAACATGATGGTGAGAGATAATGGTGTCTCCCTCTGTAGTGAACATGACGGTGAGAGATAATGGTGTCTCCCTCTGTAGTGAACATGATGGTGAGAGATAATGGTGTCTCCCTCTCTTGTGAATATGATGTCGAGAGATAATGGTGTCTCCCTCTGTAGTGAGCATGATGGTGAGAGATAATGGTGTCTCTCTCTCTATAGTGAACATGACGGTGAGAGAAAATGGTGTCTCCCTCTGTAGTGAGCATGATGGTGAGAGATAATGGTGTCTCTCTCTCTGTAGTGAACATGACGGTGAGAGATAATGGTGTCTCCCTCTGTAGTGAACATGGCGGTGAGAGATAATGGTGTCCCTCTCTAGTGAATATGATGGTGAGAGATAATGGTGTCTCCCTCTCTAGTGAATATGATGGTGAGAGATAATGGTGTCTCCCTCTGTAGTGAACATGGCGGTGAGAGATAATGGTGTCTCCCTCTCTAGTGAATATGATGGTGAGAGATAATGGTGTCTCCCTCTCTAGTGAATATGATGGTGAGAGATAATGGTGTCTCTCTCTCTGTAGTGAACATGACGGTGAGAGAAAATGGTGTCTCCCTCTCTAGTGAATATGATGGTGAGAGATAATGGTGTCTCTCTCTCTGTAGTGAACATGACGGTGAGAGATAATGGTGTCTCCCTCTGTAGTGAACATGGCGGTGAGAGATAATGGTGTCTCCCTCTCTAGTGAATATGATGGTGAGAGATAATGGTGTCTCTCTCTGTAGTGAGCATGATGGTGAGAGATAATGGTGTCTCTCTCTCTATAGTGAACATGACGGTGAGAGAAAATGGTGTCTCCCTCTGTAGTGAACATGAAGGTGAGAGCTAATGGTGTCTCCTTCTGTAGTGAACATGGCGGTGAGAGATAATGGTGTCTCCCTCTCTAGTGAATATGATGGTGAGAGATAATGGTGTCTCTCTCTGTAGTGAGCATGATGGTGAGAGATAATGGTGTCTCTCTCTCTGTAGTGAACATGACGGTGAGAGAAAATGGTGACTCCCTCTGTAGTGAACATGAAGGTGAGAGATAATGGTGTCTCCTTCTGTAGTGAACATGGCGGTGAGAGATAATGGTGTCTCCCTCTCTAGTGAATATGATGGTGAGAGATAATGGTGTCTCTCTCTGTAGTGAGCATGATGGTGAGAGATAATGGTGTCTCTCTCTGTAGTGAACAGGACGGTGAGAGAAAATGGTGTTTCCCTCTGTAGTGAACATGAAGGTGAGAGATAATGGTGTCTCCCTCTGTAGTGAACATGGCGGTGAGAGATAATGGTGTCTCCCTCTCTAGTGAATATGATGGTGAGAGATAATGGTGTCTCTCTCTGCAGTAAACATGATGGTGAGAGATAATGGTGTCTCTCTCTGTAGTGAACATGACGGTGAGAGATAATGGTGTCTATGATTCGGTACGTAGAACTCACATGAGATTAATCAGATATATGATTATGAGCAGAAAAAGATGTTATCTATGTGTGATATGTAAGAGGAGGAAAACTACTCCCACACATCACATTTTACACACATTTCCACAGGACAAGGAGAGGTAAGGGGTATTGCTGTGATGGAATTGGTAAGACATTCATAAATATAAACGTAGGATGGGGTAAATCTAAGACATAGATAACAAACAACCACATTTTTCTACAAACTCAACAAAGACAAAGGCGAATTTTTTAGATATCAAGAAGTACATACCATATTTCCCCAATACCTACAGTTTTGTAATTAAAGAAAAAAATATTCTTGAGCTTACTTATTGACGAGTCACTTATGCTAATCAACTTTGTTTTCAAGCTCATTATTGTTAGAGTATTTCCCATCATCTCTTATCTGCATAATCACTTCATCAGGATCATTAGGCTTACGAGGACGAATTACAGGATATGTATGTAAATATGTTGCTTTAATGTTAAAGAATGAAATATGTCCTGGTTGATATGGCATGATTGTTGATGAAACCGTCCAGTTGATTTGGTCCCTAACATTGTGTTTAATGTTACCTATATATGTTATTGCTCATAGTTGTCTGAAGTCGTGCGTACAAGACTTTATCCTTGGGAAAAACATGAAAAACAAGTTTTGGGTTATTTTCTTTTCTCTTTTTTCAAACTGGAAACTCGTTGTAAAGTTTTCGTCAACAAACAGACAGGCAGACAGCACAAGGGTAATTAGTACCACCAGCTGTTGACAACGTGCACAATTAAAGCAGCCATTGCTCACGCGAGATTACTCCTGCTTTCCTGTCTTTCTTATATAGTCTTTATATCACTACACACACACACACACACACACACACACACACACACGCACACACACACACACACACACACCATTATATTTCCACTACAAGCTACATTACACTCTCCACTTGAGGCAATTCTGCCCAGTGTACACCCTCTACCGTAACCTGCCATCATCACTATATTGATGTTTCATCTTCACTACACTAGTGCTTCAACTTCACTATGTTAATGTATCATCTAGGATATTAGATCAATGAGGAAACAAGAGTCGACTATATTTTTGTGTGGCTTCACTATATTTTTGCAAGTGCTGGTCTATGAAAGTTTACTTCGTCAAGTAAATCACTCATCTCACCAGATCGCAGAAATGACTCACGTCCGCGCTGCCCATCGGTACCCTGGCAAGGAATCCTTCCTTGAATTTTTCGAGGCTCACATCCAGCAAACCGGGGCTGTTAAAGATTGTATAAGCCGAACTGAGCTATATTTGCGATACTGTGAATTCTGCGAAGGGTTCGGGTACGAGAAAGCTGCCGTCCTGAACGTCGGCAGAACACTGGGACGGTGGGGCATCAAGGCAGATCGCAGACTTGGAGGACGCAACGGCCGCCACCAGGAGTACGCCTACACCAGAATTGCCTGGTTGTCCGGCAGTGAGGGCCTGCCCCAGGGAGGAAAGCGATGCCTTCCACAATGCCAAAGGCCTTCCAGGAAGAGATCACGTCTGGATATCGAACCCGTGCACGAGAGAGTAGTGGTGAAGATCCAGACTCGGCATCAAGATGATGATGACCTGTGCGAAGGCGGACCCAGCGAGGAAACTGGTGTAGTTGACACAGGAGCAGCCGCCATCCCCATCAATGTTTCTTTGGCTCCCACCAAACAACGGGGCAAAGTGATGCCTACCACTGAATTGGTGACCTTGATCCCCTACTTCTATGGGGATGAATCAGGCCTGGTGGATCCCGACGTACTCGTACTGGTCGTCGATGAAGACCCTGATGTGTCCGTCGCTGCGACTGGAGGATCAGCAGCACCTGCAGCAGCAGCCGACCCTAAAGCTGAAGCGGCCGTGTTGAAGATTAAAGTCCACACCACCAACATTCATCCCTGAAATTCCTTGAACCTTAAGTTCTCATCGCTGAGATTGGAGAAGCTGCTCCTCCTCCAGCAGTCGACCCTGTTATACCCGGTCCTCAGAAGACATTTCCTATGGCAAAAGTTCTCATTCAGTTGCAAATTATTGACAAACAATTGTACGAATGAAGCGGTTACCATAAAGGATCAAATCGTTAGGAAAAGTTCCTAACATTTATGAGTCCCATCCAAAGGGATGAAGAAAAAATAAGAAAAATACATCCATTCTGTTGGGTGCCATAAACATGGCACAAATGGACCCTAAGTCGAACTGCTGACCTCCTAGTGGTAGGGTCCGGGCAACTTTGAGGGAACATTAACCTTCAAAGGCTAACAGCAGTAGCACAAGAGCAATAAAGATTAATCATAATTAGTCATTTACAATAATCACAGACGATGGTTATAGCCTCGCTCACTTATCATCTCATTCGCTGTGAACGAAATCATAGGCGACTCTGATTCCACCTACATCCATCAAGTTTACCTATTTATTCAACCATCTATCTATCTGTCTATCGTCCTTGTTTGAAGATTTTCTGTATCATGTAAATCTCAGCCATTGAAATGTCCTGAGATCAATGTCGAAGTGAACAAATGAATTCTAGTTTGGACTGAAATACTTAGCCCCGTTTTTGCACCTTCCTTCACCATTTGTCTACCATTCATTCCCCGTAAGGATTTACGAACTAACTTCAGAGTTGTATTACAAATATATGAAACATGTCACCAACTCACTGTTTTGTGAATATTTCTTGCTATATTACATCTGTCTGTTTCTAACTGCAATCATCGGATGAATATCTTTATATATTTTGCTGCTGTTTCAGTTCCTTCATGACAATAATAAACCAGACCTTGTTTTCATCATGTAACATGCAGTTCAAGAAGAAAGTCTATAGATGAGAAAAATCCAGTTGCATAAATTTGATTAATTAGATTACACGCAGAATTTTAGGCCTTCTTGACCAACACCATTTCAGACGTAATGGTTGCTCGAACATCGGCCGTTGAGATAAAGAAAAACAAAAAAATGTTTAGTAAAACTATATCAGTACAAATCCAATGTATCATATGTACTGATATGAAAGATAATATATAGTCTGTATTGATATCAAAGACAATATAGGCAGCAAGTATGAATTTTTCCTGGGGATAGGGGAGAAAGAATACTTCCCACACACTCCTCGCGTGTCGCAGAAGGCGACTAAAGGAGACGGGAGAGAGGGGCTGGAAACCCTCCCCTCCTTGTATCTTAACTTTTTAAAATAGGAAACAGAAGAAGGAGTCACGCGGGAAGTGCTCATCCCCCTCGAAGGCTCAGGCTGAGGTGTTTAAATGTGCGTTGATGTAACTAAGATGAGAAAAAAGGAGAGATAGGTAGTATGTTTGAGGAAAGGAACCTGGATGTTTTGGCTCTGAGTAAAACGAAGCTCAAGGGTAAAGGGGAAGAGTGGTTTGGGAATGTCTTGGGAGTAAAGTCAGGGGGTAGTAAGAGGACAAGAGCAAGGGAAGGAGTAGCACTACTCCTGAAACAGGAGTTGTGGGAGTCTGAGATAGAGTGTAAGAAAGTAAACTCTGGATTGATATAGGTAAAACTGAAAGTGGATGGAGAGAGATGGGTGATTATTGGTGCATATGCACCTGGGCAACACCATCACCAACACCACCAACACCACCACCATCACCACCACCATCACCACAAAAAAAGTCAAAACATTTATGAACTTCGCAACCCGGTGCGTGCAGAAGTCTTTTTAACTGGCTCTCCCCTTTCTTCAAGAACCTCATTAGTTCCTTGTTACTTATGTAAACATTCTGTTTAACATTATATCATAAGAAAACAGAAAGTAGAACCAAGAAAGGTATCCAAAATATATCTTTCTCTTACGCCTCCGAGACTATTTTCATCTTATTATCAAATATCTTGCAAATATAACGTCCACAGTGCTTAGTATAACAATCACAACAGATAGTAATGGCAGAACATGAGGATAAAAGACAAGTGAAAATGATCATAAATGTGAGAGATTCGCTTGGTGCGGGGAACGTAGTGACCCCGTCCAATATATGGTGGTAATGGTCACGCCCGTTCATGCTTCACATCAAAGACATTGGTCACCTTAAGTGTGGGAGCCAACCTGACTACACGCCTCCCTTTTCTAATGCCCGCAGGAGCAGACCTATGGGGAAAATATGCATTGTATCAAGAGTGAATGAGAAGACAAGAACTACTTCTCAGAACTGACGACCTATGAATTTATGGACATTTTGTTGTTATTGTGGGTTGCTGGCGAAGTACACAAAGTTTTCTTGTGTTTAAAGTGGGTTTGAGAGCTTCTAGTGATACACACATTCTATTGTACTACTGAAGTATGGGTGGGTACGTCTGTAGTCTTCCTGCTTATCAAATTTAGGTAAATATCTTCTTTTGTCACGTAAAACTGTTGGCTCCCAAACCCCTACACTTCCCATGTTAGTGAAACGTACACTGGAAAGCCCGCAGATATTTATATTTCCGCGAAAGGCAGGCAGGCAACTTATAAGCTGGCAGACAAGTGACAAAGCAGGCAAGCAGGCAATGAAAAAACAGGGAGGCAGGCAATCAAGCAAAAAGCCAGGTAAACATGAAAAAAATTGACAAAAACGCAGGCAAGCAAACAGGCAAGGAAATAAAAAACAAGCAAGCAGACAATGGCGTCTTAGCAACATCTCTTTTTTGTATATCACTTGACTGTTCTACGTCATCTATCTCGTTCTTGTATCTCTTTTGGCGACGTGATCATTGCACGAAAATGCACTGGGGATTTTTATTTATATATGTATATTCGAAAAGATCACAATTTTGCGCATGATCAAGTAGATTCCTAAGAATTCACGGAAAAATGGACTCTTAGAAATTATATATATATATATATATATATATATATATATATATATATATATATATATATATATATATATTATCCCTGGGGATAGGGGAGAAGAATACTTCCCACGTATTTCCTGCGTGTCGTAGAAGGCGACTAAAAGGGAAGGGAGCGGGGGGCTGGAAATCCTCCCCTCTCGTTTTTTTTTTTTTTTTTTTCAAAAGAAGGAACAGAGAAGGGGGCCAGGTGAGGGTATTCCCTCAAAGGCCCAGTCCTCTGTTCTTAACGCTACCTCGCTATCGCGGGAAATGGCGAATAGTATAAAAAAAAAATATATATATATATATATATATATATATATAGATGGAGAGACAGGGTGTAGTGAAGATGCATAACATGGGACTGACAGGCACAGTGAAGATTCGTAGATGGGACAGAACAGGGTAATAGTGAAGTCATAATGGACAAGACAGTAAATAGTGAAGATCGATAGATGGTGACAGAACCCAGGTTATAGTGGAAGATCGATAGAGGGGGACATACAGGATAGTGAAGAACGATAGATGGGGACAGACATTGCATAATGAAATAAATAGAATGGGACAGATTGTAATAGTGATCCGATAGAATGGACAGACTTGGAATAATTGTGCTATCGATAGATGGAAATGTTGGCTACAAACAAACAATGGCCAGGTGGGTCCTGATACAGAATCTCTGTTACTTTTGCAGGCCAGAACTTAATGATGGTGAGAGATAATAGGTGTCTCCCTCAGTAGTGAACAAGATGTGAGAGGATAATGGTGTCTTCCCACTATAGTGAACATGATGGTGAGAGATAATGGTGTCTCCCTCTGTAGTGAACATGATGGTGAGAGATAATGGTGTCTCCCTCTGTAGTGAACATGATGGTGAGAGATAATGGTGTCTCCCTCTGTAGTGAACATGATATTGGGAGATAATGGTGTCTCCCTCTGTAGTGAACATGATATTGAGAGATAATGGTGTCTCCCTCTGTAGTGAACATGATGGTGAGAGATAATGGTGTCTCCCTCTGTAGTGAACATGATGGTGAGAGATAATGGTGTCTCCCTCTGTAGTGAACATGATATTGAGAGATAATGGTGTCTCCCTCTGTAGTGAACATGATATTGAGAGATAATGGTGTCTCCCTCTGTAGTGAACATGATGGTGAGAGATAATGGTGTCTCCCTCTGTAGTGAACATGATATTGAGAGATAATGGTGTCTCCCTCTGTAGTGAACATGATATTGAGAGATAATGGTGTCTCCCTCTGTAGTGAACATGATATCGAGAGATAATGGTGTCTCCCTCTATAGTGAACATGATGGTGAGAGATAATGGTGTCTCCCTCTGTAGTGAACATGATGGTGAGAGATAATGGTGTCTCCCTCTGTAGTGAACATGATATTGAGAGATAATGGTGTCTCCCTCTGTAGTGAACATGATATTGAGAGATAATGGTGTCTCCCTCTGTAGTGAACATGATATCGAGAGATAATGGTGTCTCCCTCTGTAGTGAACATGATATTGAGAGATAATGGAGTCTCCCTCTATAGTGAACATGACGGTGAGAGAAAATGGTGTCTCCCTCTGTAGTGAGCATGATGGTGAGAGATAATGGTGTCTCTCTCTCTCTGTAGTGAACATGACGGTGAGAGATAATGGTGTCTCCCTCTGTAGTGAACATGGCGGTGAGAGATAATGGTGTCCCTCTCTAGTGAATATGATGGTGAGAGATAATGGTGTCTCCCTCTCTAGTGAATATGATGGTGAGAGATAATGGTGTCTCCCTTTGTAGTGAACATGGCGGTGAGAGATAATGGTGTCTCCCTCTCTAGTGAATATGATGGTGAGAGATAATGGTGTCTCCCTCTCTAGTGAATATGATGGTGAGAGATAATGGTGTCTCTCTCTCTGTAGTGAACATGACGGTGAGAGAAAATGGTGTCTCCCTCTCTAGTGAATATGATGGTGAGAGATAATGGTGTCTCTCTCTCTCTGTAGTGAACATGACGGTGAGAGATAATGGTGTCTCCCTCTGTAGTGAACATGGCGGTGAGAGATAATGGTGTCTCCCTCTCTAGTGAATATGATGGTGAGAGATAATGGTGTCTCTCTCTGTAGTGAGCATGATGGTGAGAGATAATGGTGTCTCTCTCTCTATAGTGAACATGACGGTGAGAGAAAATGGTGTCTCCCTCTGTAGTGAACATGAAGGTGAGAGCTAATGGTGTCTCCTTCTGTAGTGAACATGGCGGTGAGAGATAATGTTTCCCTCACAAGTGAATTATGATGGTGAGTAGATAATGTGTCTCCTCTGTAGTGAGCATGAATGGGTGAGAGATAATGGTGGTCTCTCTCTCTGTAGTGAACATGACGGTGAGAGAAAATGTGACTCCCTCTGTAGTGAAACAAGAAGTGAGAGATAATGGTGTCTCCTTCTGTAGTGAACAGGCGGTGAGAGATAATGGTTTTCTCCCTCTCTGTGAAGATGATGTTGTATAGATTAAAGGGTTCTCTCTCTGTAGTGAGCATATGATGGTGATAGATAATGGGTGTCTCTCTCTGTAGTGAACAGGAGGACGTGAGAGAAAATGGATGTTTTCCCTCTGTAAGAGAACATGAAGTGAAGATAAATGGTGACTCCCTCTGTAGTGAACAGGGCGGTGAGATAATGGTTGTCTCCCTCTCTAGTGAATATGATGGTGAGAGATAAGGGTCTCTCTCCTGCCAGTAAACAAGATGGAGAGAGATAAGTGTCTCTCACTGTATAACAAGATGGTGAAGATAATGGTGTCTCCCTCTGTACTGAACATGATGATGAGAGATAATAGGTGTCTGTGATTCGTTACGTAAGAAATCCACATGAATTAATCAGATAAATGATTATGAGCAAAAAAGATGTTAATCTATGTGTGATTATGTTAAGAGAGAAAAACTACACCCACACATCACATTTTACACACAATTCCACAGACAAGGAGAGGTAAGGTGGTATTGCTGTGATGGAATTTGGTAAGAATTCATAAGTATAAAAAACGGGTGGAGGGGGGGAAATCGAATGTCATATATAACATTACAACAAATTTGGATTATTTCTCTACTATTTGGGAATTAGGGGGGGAGATTGTTGGTGTGGGGTGTGATTGTTGAATGTAATGTGGGATAAAAATTGTTAAGTATGGGGGTTGGTTTTTTTTTTTTGTGGAAGTATAGGTGGGTATGTATAGGTGATTGATTAGGGGGGATTAGATTGTGGGGTTTGTGGGAATTGATGAGAGGTAGATTTTGATAGGATATGTGATGGTAAGTAGTAATTGGTATGGTGGTGTTTGTGGGGGGGAGGGGGGTGGGGGGGGGGGGGGGGGGGGGGGGGGTGGGTTTTTTTTGTGGGTAAGGGGGGTGTTGGGATTTTGGGGGTTTGTTAAAGTAGAGTTGATTTTGGTCCCTAACATTGTGTTTTAATGTTACCTAAATATTTTTATTGCTCATATTGTCTGAATTCGTTAGGCGTACAAGACTTTAATCCTTGGGAAAAACAGAAAAAACAAGTTTGGGTTATTTTCTTGTACCCCCTCTTTTTTTTCAAACAGTGAAACTCGTTGTAAAGTGTTAACGTACAACAAACAGACAGCCAGACAGCACAAAGGGTAATTAGAACCACCAGCTTTTGACAGAACGTAGCAAAAATTAAAGCGGGCCTTTTGCTCACGCGAGATTACTCCTCCCTTTCCTGTCTTTTTTTATATAGCCCTTGTACACACACACACACACACACAAAACCCCAAAACCCACACACAAAAAACCATTATATTTCCACAACAAGCACATTACACCTCCACTTGAGGAAATTTCTGCCCAGGTACACCCTCTACCGAACCTGGCCATCACACTATTTTGATGTTTCATCTTCACACACTATGCTTCAACTTCACTATGTTAATGTATCATCTAGAAAATTAGATCAATGAGGAAACAAGAGTCGACTATATTTTTGTGTGGATTAAACTAATTTTTGCAAGTCCCTGGTCATGAAAGTTTACTTCGTCAAGTAAATCACTCACTCAACCAGATCGAAAGAAATGACTCACGGCTCGCCCTCTCGGAAACCCTGGCAAGGAATCCTCCTTAAATTTTCGAGGCTCACCTCCAAAAAGGGGGGCTGTTAAAGTTTGAATAAGCCGAACTGACTAAATTTGAAAAAATTTTGAATTCGCGAAGGGTTCGGGTACGAGAAGCGGGGCCGTCCTGAACGTGGGGGAGAACACGGGGGACGGGGGGCCCCAACCCAAGGGCAGATCGCAACTTGGAGGACCCCAACGGCCCCAAAACCCAAGAGTACGCCAAACACCAGAATTGCCTGGTTGTCCGGGCATGGGGGCCCCTGCCCCGGGAGGAAAGCGATGCCTCCACAATGCCAAAGCCTTCCAGGAAGAGATCACGTTCTGGATATCGAACCCGTGCACAGAGAGAGTGGTAAAAATCCAATTTCCATCAAGATGTATAACCTGGGGCAAGGCGGCCCCCAGGGGAGGAAACTGGTGTAGTGACACAGGAGCGGGGCCCGCCACCCCAAATCTTTGTTTTTTTTGGCCCCCCACCAAACAACGGGCAAAGTAAACCCACCACTGAATTGGGGGGGGGGGCCTTGATCCCCTACTTCATGGGGATGATTCGGGACTGGGGATCCCACTCTCGTACTGTCGTCGATGAAGAACCCCGATGTGTCCGTTCGCTGGACGGAGGATCACAGGGACCTGCAGCAGCACCGACCCTAAAGCAAAAACGGCCGGTTTTTAAGATTAAAGTCCACGGGCCAAAACCCAACCCCTCAAAAACCCTGAAAATTTCCCTTTAACCTAAGTTTCAACGCTGAGATTGGAGAAGCTGCCCCTCCCCACAGTCGACCCTGTTAACCCTTTTCCCCAAAGACATTCCTATGGCAAAAGTTCTCATTCAGTTGCAAAATATGAAAACCATTTTACGAAAGAAGCGTTACCAAAAGGATCAAAAAAATAAATTCCCCAAACCCCCCAATTTTTGACCCCCCCAGGATTAGGACCAAAAAATTTTTAAAAGTCCCCCCCTTCCCCATACTCCCAGCCATAATCACTCCAGTTTGGAGGGGGCCTTTTAACAAAGACAAACCCACCCAAGGGAAAAAGCAGTAACACAAGAACAAAAAAAAAATAAAACTAAAAAGTCATTTACAAAAAAAATTAAAAGACGAAAAATTAACCCCCGCTCCCTAATCAATCATTCGCTGTTTAACGAAATCAAAGGCGACTCTGATTCCAAACCCCCAAAACCACAAGTAAACCAAAAAAATCCACCAATTATCTACTTTTAACGCCTGTTTGAAAATTCTGTATCATGGGAAATCTCAGCCCTTGAAAAAGTCCGAAACAATGTCCCCCAAGTGAACAAATGAATCTAGTTGGACTGAAAACTTAGCCCCCTTTTTTTGCAAACCTTTCCTTTCCCCCTTTTTGTCCCACCATTCATTCCCCCTAAGGAATAACCCACTAAAATTTAAGTTTTTATTACAAATATATGAAACATGTCACCAAAAACCCCGTTTGTTATATTTCTTGCTAAATCCCTCTTCTGTTCTAACTCAAACACGGGTGAATATCTTATAAAATTTGCGCAGAATCAGTTCCTTCATGACAAAAAAAAAAACCAGATTTTTTATATTCTCAGTTCAAAAAAAACCCCTATAAATAAAAAACCAGCCTGTTTTTTTAGTTACACCAGTTTAAGGGGGTTCTTAGATAAATCAGCTAAATTTGTAAATGGTTAGGAAAATCCCCCCCCCCAAAAAACAACCCCCATAAACCAAACCCCCCCAAAACCCAAATTCGCCAGGAAACACAATAAAGCCCCCCCCCTACATTCCCCCAACCCAAAACCCCCTGTTTTTAGAATACCCGGGGCCCCCCGGGGCATTGCAGAAGTATAAATTCCGGGAAGGGTTTGGGAAACCCCTCCCCCCTTCTCAAAAAAAAATAAAGAAAAAGGGAGGGCTGAAAACCCCCGGGGTTCCAATGAACCCCCAAGATTAAACCCATGCTCTCCCCCCTGGTCACTGATTTAAAAATCGTGCCCCATTTAAAAGAATTAATTTGAGCCCATTTTCCTGGGAGTAAAACGATCCAGCAAAAGGGGGGAAAAAGGGTTGTTTCTTTAACCCCCCCAAAATAAAGAAAGGGAGAGGGGTCAAATTGAAACCATGAAAAAAACCAAGTAAGTGAAAAAAAAACCCCCTTCGGGTTGATTTTAAGGTTTAAACAAGTATAAAGATGGGAAAATCCCCAACCCCCCCAACACCACCCCCCACACCCACCTCCCCACCCCCCACAAAAAGGCCCCCCCAAAACCCCGGGCCACCCTCGTCAGGAAGTCTTTAAAAAGCCCCCCTTTCTTCAAGAACCTCATTCGTTCCTTGTTACTTATGTAAACATTCTGTTTATCATTATATCATAAGAAAACAGAAAGTAGAACCAAGAAAGGTATCCTAAATATATCTTTCTCTTACGCCTCCGAGACTATTTTCATCGTATTATCAAATCTCTTGCAGATATGACGTCCACAGTGCTTAGTATAACAATCACAACAGATACTAATGGCAGAACATGAGGATAAAAGACAAGTGAAAATGATCATAAATGTGAGAGATTCGCTTGGTGCGGGGAACGTAGTGACCCCGTCCAATATATGGTGGTAATGGTCACGCCCGTTCATGCTTCACATCAAAGACATTGGTCACCTTAAGTGTGGGAGCCAACCTGACTACACGGCTCCCTTTTCTAATGCCCGCAGGAGCAGACCTATGGGGAAAATATGCATTGTATCAAGAGTGAATGAGAAGACAAGAACTACTTCTCAGAACTGACGACCTATGAATTTATGGACATTTTGTTGTTATTGTGGGTTGCTTGCCAAGTACACAAACTTTTCTTGTGTTTAAAGTGGGTTTGAGAGCCTCTAGTGATACACACATTCTACGTGATACTGGTCCATACTTTCAATCCAAGGTTCATTAACAACCATTTCTTTAAAGGAACAAGAATGAAGAACATTTTGTTGATACCCAAAAAGTAGTTGGTACTTACATGAATTTGTTTGTAAATTATGAAAAACCATGGTATTGGGGGGGAGGGGGCAAATCAAGTTGTCAAGCAATGGTTTATGGTTGTTCCTCCTACACAAGTCCCATAGGAGGAGAAACCGGTGAAAATAACTCGCGAGGTGGAGCAACACATGGCGGCTATCAAACAGCTCGAGTCTCTTGGTGTACTGAGTTTAATAACAGCGGTGAACCCAAACATCTGTTTCGCCTGCCGACGTGGCAAACCCGCAGGCAACAATGACGTGTCAGGCACAGCTTATTTGTGCACCGACCTATGAACAAACATATAATCTATACCCAAATTAATGTAAATTCATATATAATAATAAATCAAATATCAACAACCTTTAAAGTCTCAATACAAATAATCTTGGTAATCCCATTCTCCCTCACAAACCGAGTGATCCAAGTTCAAACCCCTGGCGTCAACATCATTCAAACCCCTGGCGTCAACATCATTCAAACCCCTGGCGTCAACATCATTCAAACCCCTGGCGTCAACATCATTCAAACCCCTGGCGTCAACATCATTCAAACCCCTGGCGTCAACATCATTCAAACCCCTGGCGTCAACATCATTCAAACCCCTGGCGTCAACATCATTCAAACCCCTGGCGTCAACAATGGCACAATGCTAAATCATCCAAGGAGGGATGTGCAATCAATGATGAATATATATCATATAAGAGAAAGTTTATGTTATCAGCAAGGACGATAGTCTTTTGCAACTCTTGTATAATTAAAATGGAATGGTATTACGTTCACAAGGCTGTAAGTATTGGAGTCAGTGAATGGTATGTGGATAATGACCGCTTCGAGGATCACGTCAACCGTTAGTAAGGAGTAATAACTGGCCACGTGATGCAGAGGGAGAGCTGGGGTGCAACCGAATTTCGTCATCGCTTGTTTAATGATACGTGTGAGTTCCGAGAAGGGAAAAAATGATGGTGTGACAACTTGGTTTACCAGATTATTAACATCTTCCAATAAGTCAGTGAAATGATAGGCATGATAAGTGATATGGGTATATAAACTATCAACATATGTGGAAATAGTCACTATAGCATATATAGTATTAACAGACTTTGACAGTAGTTCTACCTGTTGTGTCAAGTTATCAACAGTTAACATTATGTCATTCAAATATTTAGAATGTTGTTTTAAGATCTCAACCTCAGCCTTAATATACCTGTTACTAAGAAGTTGTTGAAATTGTAAGGATCTAATCTGATTCCTAACTGAATTAAGTTCTTCCCGAGAAGCAATACCAAACAAATATGATTGGAGGGAACCTACAAAATTAAGCAGACCTCTCTTGCTTCTCCTCTGCTTTTTCGTGTTCATCCTGGCATTAGTAGTTACTGAAGATTCAATGTCTTGTATTATGTCATACAGAATCACGCAGGTACTATTCAGTTTCCACGTTCACTGGTTTAACAAGTTGGAGGAGGAGCAGCACTAGAGTTTCTGATAGATGCACTGGTGTAAAACTTGAGTAGGGTAGACCGTAAGCGAGGTACGGCCTCCATTAGTTTTACTAAATTATCGTAAGTGTAGGGCAGACCCTCCAGGCCCAACTTAACTGTGTCCCTCACGAGGCGGACCCCGCGGGGAGTCGTGAGAAGGGCGCCTGGTACTGCCATGGTGTCATATACAGGAAGACACCATAAGGACATGAGAAGGAAGAACCTGGAAAATGATAAACTTAGCAACTTCTTAAAGGCGAGGTCTTAATGAATACTGATGTGTGTGTGGTGGTGTTGTGAGGGTGGTCGGTTGTGGTGTGGGGACAGTCTGAACAGTGGTAGAAGTTGGTTGAGTGACATTGTTTGGGATTTGAGGAATACTGTCTGTTGTGGTACCGGGATGATCATGTTCAGAATACTGTAAAACTTTCAAGTGGTCCTCATATTCTTCAAAAATGTCACCTGTATTTAGATGTCGAACCCTAAACTTATGTCTCTTTAAATGAGCTAAGACTCTATAGGGCCAGAAAATTTTGGGTCAAGTTTAGGAACCTCACTTCTTGAGTTTAATTCCTGCACCATTACCAAGAGTCCGGGAGCCACGTACCTTTGATGGTTTCGTGGATTTATCAGCCTGGTTCGTGAAGGTTGTAGTGGCTTCACCTAGATTTTCCTTGATCCTTTGATGAATCAATTGAGTCGTGCGATATTTTTCCGCTACAACTGATTTCTGGACCGCTGGACATGAAGGAGGGGACGCTATTATGTCATACGGCAACACTTTATCAAAACCGTGTAAGGCGCGGAAGGGTGTGACTCCAATTGACTTATGATATGCAGAGTTTAATGAACATTGGACATCAGACAGGTACTCACTCCACTCATCACGATCAAAATTAATGTTGGTGGGAAGACACTGGAGGATCTTACGGTTCAACCTTTCTGCCAGGCCATTCGAGGCTGGGTGATGTGCCATTATATTACATTTACTTATGTTATACAATTTACAGAGTTCTTCTAATAATGAGTTATAAAATTCCCCTCCATTATCTGTGACTAAAATCTTCGGCGCATTATATCTGTCTAGGATATATTTTTTGAACGTCTTAGCGACAGTGACTGCGTCTTTATTTTGAACTGGGACTAATTCACAATATCTCGTGAAGGCATCAGTAATTACTAAGATGTATCTGTAGCCTGCCATGGACCTAGAGAGCCTTCCTAATATGTCTATATGAACTTTTTCCCATGGGTATGTAGGTAAAGGATATTTCAACACAGTCTGCGGGGTATTGGGACTTCCCTTGTGTGTCTTACAGGTTTGGCACCTCAAAATATGATCTTTAATGTTTTTCTGTATCTTGTCCAGAAATACCTCAAACGAGTTTGCTTATAGCATTTATCTGCGTCTGGGTGTGCGGCCTGCGGTGAATCATGTGCTAACTTCAAGAAATCCTGTACTAATGCTGTTAGAATGATTCTTTGTTTAACAACACGGGCGTGCACTCCTAATCTCGCGTCCCTGCACAAGACTTCCTCACTGTTCTAAATACAATCCTCTGGCTGGAACAACTGTTTTAGCATCCAATGAAGATCTTAAACCCTCTAGGTATTCTATGATAGGACCCCAGACTGGGTCATCCCGTTGATGTCGTGACAACCTTTCTACATCAAAATCTACGGGGCTATTACCTACAGTGACTGTCCCCACTCTGCGGGAAAGCGCGTCTGCAACCACATTGGATGAACCCGAAACAAAACGGAAATCTGGGTCAAATGCTTGTATAGTCAAAAACCACCTCTGAAATTCTGTAGGATCTTGTCTTTGAAAAATACCTAACAATGCTCTGTGATCTGTATAAACTGTAATAAGGTAACCATATATGTATTCCTTAAAATGTTTGAGTGCCCAAACAACTGCGATGCCTTCTAACTCAGTTATTGAGTATTTCGATTCCGTCTTTGAACATGAATGGCTCACATAGGCTATGGGAATAAGTCTACCCTTATTTGACTCCTGCATAAGTACAGCTCCAAGACCCTGTTTACAAGCATCTGTTGTGTGCAAAATGAAGGGTTTCCCAAAGTTGGGAAATCGAAGGGTAGGCGCCTCGATCAAGTATTGTTTGAATAAGTTAAATGCACTGTAGACCACTGGAATGTAACTTCCTGTTTCAGAAATGAAGTGAGGGGGTTTGTGATCTTCGCGAAATTAGCGATAAATCTTCGATAATATCTTGCTGAACTAAGGAAGGATTTGACCTTGTCTGTTGTGGAAGGGACTGGCCATTCTACAATTGTTTTTACTTTATCTGCATTAGGTTGAATACCGTTTTCATCAACGTTGTGACCTAAGTAATTAATTCTTGTCTGTAGAAAGGAACATTTGGATAACTTGACTTTTAGGTTCGCATCCTTAAGTCGTAGAAATACTCTCTCAAGACTTTTGAAATGAAAAGCAATATCTGGAGACATGACAATTATATCATCAAGATAAACCAATACATCTTGGCCCAACATGTGACGACAAATGTTAGTCATTAACCTTGAGAAGGTGATCACCGGTGAGGAATGAAGACCGAAGGCCATGATGCATATGAACTGCCAATGACCATCTGGCGTACTGAACACAGTCAGGGGGCGGCTTTCCTCTGACAAGGGAATCTGCCAAAATCCACTCAATAAATCCAAAGTTGAAAATACCTTATTGTTACCGAGGCAATGAAGAAGCTCTGATACCACTGGTAATGGGAAACGATCCTTCAAAGTGACCTTGTTGTTGAGTTTTCTAAAATCTATGACTGGTCTAAAAGTTCCGTCCTTTTTCGGAACGATCAGAAGTGGTGAATTCCATGGTGATCGTGATTCCTCTATAACCTTATCTTTCAACATGTCCTGAACAAGTTTGTTTGCTATGTCTCTGTGCGCGTGTGGCAATCGATAGGCTGGGACGTCAATGGGACGTGTGTTTTTCTCTAAGTTAATAATGTGAACATCCAAATGAGTTCTACCGAGTGGTTCTCCTGATAAGGCAATAGTAGACCTATACTGGTTAAGTAAGTCTGTTAACTGGTCAACATGTTTGGTTAATCCTACCTTGGATATCATGTCAGGGGTGATGGTGGGGAGCTGACTCAAGCCGTGCACTGCTGAGTCAGGGGTAGGAGGAGTAGGTGGTGGTGGGTTAATGGAATGTGAGACTAGACGGATGATAAACTCATGCAACTCCTCCTCTTGAATTCCCGACTTCAAAACGGAGAATTCCACAAGCTTGGTCCCTCTACGGAGACGGACAGTTGTGGGTCCCGTATTGGCAATGTATATGGTGACCTCTCCATCTGGGGTCTCATGAATAGAGGCGTCCATCATGGATAGTCGTGTGACAGTTAGTGATGAAGGTTCAGCAACTACTCTTAGTGCCAGATCACCCTGACTATGTCTAAGTCCATGATCAGTCATCCATGTTCGAGAAAGTGAGAGAGGAACCTTCGTTAATGTGTTACTATGCAGAGTCATGTTGGCTTTCAGTTTACCAGGACAATGGTGAGTGGAAAAGTGAAATGGATGCGTATTGTCTACCGTGAAGCAGGACGTGGAAGCAGATGTATTAATGACGCTGACTGAGTGAGAACTCAACACAAACCACATAATAAATATGACAGATCTTATGTTGTGCCACACATAGAGTGGCGTCCTAGTAACAAGTTAGCAGGAAAAGTTACACCAGGAACAATGTAAGGGGTTACGGTAATGACCGAGTCGCCTATGCGAATGTTCATTTTAACAGTGCCCCTTACGTCGAGATTTTCATTTGAGATACTTTGAAGGGATGGTTAAAGGTCCGAGCATTGACCAAGTTGAGTGCGCCCCATTAATGGTTGAATAAATTCATAATGAATGACATCTGCTTCCGCGCCGCTGTCTAGAAAGATTGTGATTGGCTTATCCTGGAAAGAACCCACTAAATCAAAACTTGTAATGTGAGAAAATGGCGAAGAGCGAAAATGTCTTAAGAGTTCCTTATGTGATGGAGTCTTGTCATGAGAGAGAGATTGTCATTGTTGATAATGACATGATGAACCTGTGTTAGATGACGTCTGTCTAGCTAATGCTGGACATTCCGCTGAAGTGTGTCTAGCGTTGCTATGATATGAACACCTGCTTGGTGGTGTTGGGCGCGAGCGGGTGAAGGTCAGCCTGATGTCTGACTGGAGGAAATCATGACTAGGTCGGCAGAATTGTGACGACCGAGGCTGTGATGACATGGGTTGTTGACTGCGTTGGTTCTGGTCGAGGCTCACGTGAGAATGAGTCCCATGTGTAAGGACACACATTCGCTTTATGTCCTGGTTGGCCACACCGGAAGCACGTCACTTTATGTGAGTGTTTGTCATCACTGAATCGCTGTATTTGACCATGAGAAGAATGATTGTGTTGACCACTAGAATGTTACGTCACACTTTGGGAAGCCGACACTCTCCCCAGTGTCTTGGTGTTTGAATAACCACCTTTCTTTTGAGTGTAATTCAACACTTTTGTTACTGACCCACAATGATGGGTCGATGTTCTCATTAAGTAACCGTCGTCTTACGTCTGGAGGTCAGGTCCTTGAGAATGAAGGTTATGTGTAATAAACGCATGAATGTTTGCACATGAGTTTCAGGATTCATCATGGCTGATATCCAGGGTGAGGATTCATAAGCCTGCCTAACTAATCTCATTCTTCCATGTAAGGTACTCCAGTGATCAGGGACTGACGTATCATCCAAGTATGTTGTGTTAAGAGCACGTTAAAGGACGTGTAGTAAACTATCTGAGAATGATTCTTCACAACCTGATGTAAACAACGTTTTAAATTCCTCCCAAGATGTACAGTTTCCAATGTCATCTGAGTCATAGACAACCCTAGCTTAATTGTTAGGCTGGTTGAAATCAATGAGATTTTTAGCAGCCGATATAAACGCTCTGTCTCCTGAATCACCATTATGTTCAACAATGTCCTCTGCATTTCTAATCCACCGATCAGAATTTGACAGTTTACCATCAAATAACTCGTGTTGTTCCCTAGCTTGTTTTAGTGTGAAAACAGTTTTTTGTGAAGGATTTGATTGTCCTGAGTTTTTGTGATGTGGAGGGGGAGGTGGGTGTGGGTGTGGTAACGTGTAAGGAGGTTTCTGTGGGTCATCTGTGTCACCAGAATCTGTCAAAACAACTTTGTGTGACGTCGCCATTTTAGAAGGCTGGTTCCGTTTATAATAAGAGATTCTAGGTAATTTCCGAAGTACATATGAACCTTTACGATTACCGCGTGGAATATCTTTGGACATGTAATACAATCTTACATAAAGTATGTAAGTAATAACCCCCCAAAAAATATTTAAGATATAATTAACAATATTGACCTAATACAAAATACATAACATGAATATTATTTGAAAATATTGTAATGAAATAAAGGACATGAAAGGCTGGCATAACAGTATAACATATGAATAACAGACTCTGTATATGAGAGGTGCACATAATAGTATAATATATCAGTAATGGACTCTATATATGAAAGTAATCATCACTAAAAACAATAGTACCAATGTATGAAAACATAAGAAAGAAATATGCAAGAATAACTGATAATTTATATTAATTTGCTAAACTACAAAGATGAATAATCATACTACCCAAAATATATAGATGTCTCTATTTATAGACTAAGAACTAGTATCACACAAAAGGAGCATATCTCACAGAGTGAATCATCAACTGACTCACTTCCCAAGCTCTCTCATCCACAACAGACTGCATACTTGCCCCTCTTTCCAAAACTCTTGCATTCACCTCCCTAACAACCCCATCCATAAACAAATTAAACAACCATGGAGACATCACACACCCCTGCCGCAAACCTACATTCACTGAGAGCCAATCACTGTCCTCTCTTCCTGCACGTACACATGCCTTATATCCTCGATAAAAACTTTTCACTGCTTCTAACAACTTGCCTCCCACACCATATATTCTTAATACCTTCCACAGAGCGTCTCTATCAACTCTATCATATGCCTTCTTCAGATCCATAAATGGTACATACAAATCCATTTGCTTTTCTAAGTACTTCTCACATACATTCTTCAAAGCAAACACCTGATCCACACATCCTCTACCACTGCTGAAACCACACTGCTCTTCCCCAATCTGATGCTCTGTACATGCCTTCACCCTCTCAATCAATACCCTCCCATATAATTTCCCAGGAATACTCAATAAACTTATACCTCTGTAATTTGAGCACTCACCTTTGTCCCCTTTGCCTTTGTACAATTGCACTATGCAAACATTCCGCCAATCCTCAGGCACCTCACCATGAATCATTCATTAAATAACCTTACCAACCAGTCAACAATACAGTCACCCCCTTTTTAAATAAATTCCACTGCAATGCTATCCAAACCCGCTGCCTTGCCGGCTTTCATGTATAATCCCTGGGGATAGGGGAGAAAGAAGACTTCGTGCGTATTCCCTGCGTGTTGTATAAGGCGACTAAAAAGGAAGGGAGTGGAGGGCTGGAAATCCTCCCCTCTCGTTTTTTCTTTTCTTTTTTTGATTTTCCAAAAGAAGGAGCAGAGAAGGGGGCCAGGTGAGGATATTCACCCAATGCCCAGTCCTCTGTTCTTAACGCTACCTTGCTAACGCGGGAAATGGCGAATAGTATGAAAGAAAAGAAAGATATATATAAAGTATGAATAAAGTGTGCGGGGTGGCGACGAGAATGAATAAAGACAGTAAGTATGAAGTATATACATGTGTATATAAGTATATGTATGTGTATGTATGAATATATATAGGTTCAAATGCATAGGTATGTATATGGGCGTTTCTGCACGTGTATATGTATACATGTGTATGTGGGAGGGTTGGCCCATTCTTTCGTATGATTCCTTTCGCTGCCTCGCTAACGCGGGATACAACGATAAATTATAAGTAAATAAAGTATACAAGTAATGGGAGTGTGTGTTTGTGGTAGTAGTGGGTGGGTGTGTTAAGCGTGGAAAGGAAGGCCAGTTAAAGTCCTTTTTTGTAGACTGGAGGTTTGAAAACGGGATTTAACAGGCCTCGGTGCCTCTATATATGGTGAAATACGTGCTTGCCATTGGTTGACAATGATCTACCAATGAGAGGGCTGCATTTGATATAGTTTGATAAGTTGTAAGGATGAAATTCCTATGTATTGTTTGGGTTAGGTAAAGTAATCAAGTAATGTCGTCTTCGGTGGTGCGAGCGCGTTTTGTGTACTAGCAGACACAAACTCCCTCCCTATTGGCTGAAGGAAAGCCATAAGCTCCGCCCACCCTGCCTCACTTGATCCGGATGAAGGTTGAAAGGCAATTCTATACAATTATCTCTATGTATATAGGGAAAAAAGTAAAATATGATGGTGTCATAAGATAGAGCTTGCTGTGTTGTCTATGTTCCATAAGATACATACAAAGAAAAATGCACATTTCACAAAAAGCACACGATGATAGGCACAGAAGGTACAACTGCTACTTTTACGTCCATCTGACCCGGTATATATAAGAATGTTCCTATGTATACATCATCTTTTCTAGCCATTCGAGAAGGTTCTTGCTGCTCCTGTCTCGGCCACGTGTTAACCACGTGGATGATGGAGGATTAACGCCAGATCCCACGAAGAAAGAAGAAAGAAGAGAGAAGACAGAAGAGAGAAGACAGAAGAAAGAAGTGGATTGTAACGTTGCCTCCCGCGTTGGTCCTTCCCGCGGGAGACCGTTACGGTGACGACGCCGGCAGGCTGTTCCCTCACCACCCTCGCTGCTCCCCACACCCCCGCGTTGCCTCCACTCCATCTTCACATCCCTTTTTTATTTTTATCTTTTCATCATCCATCATCCATCTCTCGACCGTTTGGCTTGAGCAATCTCTACCCCAGCTTCCCCAACCCATTCTGGAAAACTCATTTTCCTGAGGAGTGGAGGCTGGAGTGGACCTGTTCTCACCTGACGGGGTGGAGACCCTCACACTATCTCTTACCTCTCCCCTACCTTGGACCGTCGAGCCGTCCCTCACTCACGTTTTCTCGCACTAGGACACTGATGCCACCAACATGCCGCCCGACATACGTCTAAAATCCCTCAAAACTGATTGCCCCCCTCCTTCCACGTTCGAACTCCTGTCCATCGTCTTTAAGACCACTGAGATCCGTCCTACTAGGGTCATTCAATTCCCCTCGAACAAATACCAGTTTAAGATTTGCTTGGGCAAAGATAGTGATTTAGATAAAATCCTATCTAAGCCTCTCCTTGATGAACTAGCTAAAAACAACTACCAAATCGTTCAGGACCGCTGCCCCCTTCAAGCTAGATGTACTATTATTGCCTACAATGTTGATGAATCTATCTTGTCCCTCAGCCCTTCGGAGATTGTTGAAGCCATCAATGGCGAAAACAATGACGTTAATGTCATCAACGTCTATAAACCGAATAACTCCAGATCAATAAAGATACAATGTTCAAACCCGACCGAGGCCGATCGCCTGCTCTCCCGGGGAGTCCTGTTCCCCATGATCTCTGTGCCAGCAAAATCCCTGAAGAAAGATGAACATCTCGACGTACAACAATGTTTCAAATGTCTGAAATACGACTATGAGACTAAGAACTGTAAAGAACCCCACCAAACCTGTAGTCAATGCGCGGAAACTGGTCATGGTTTTCGTGAGTGCAAGGTTCAGGCAGCGAAGTGTGTCAACTGTAAAGGTAGACATGTTGCTGTATCTGGACTATGCCCACGTAAGAAGGAGCAACTCCGCGCAGTGCGTCAGGCACGTTGATTGGTTTTGCAAACAATTCGCCTTCTTGTCCACATAATAAGTCTATGATACACTAGTTGTCTGTCTTGGACAATCGCATGTTTGCCAAATGGCGTCCCAGCTACGTTTATTCGTTTCTATCAACTAACTGCTTTATATATATATATATATATATATATATATATATATATATATATATATATATATATATATATATATATATATATATATATATATATATATATATATATATATATAGCCAACCTGTGTTTACAAAATACTCAGGTTGTTTGAGTTGGCGAATGACAGGGGCTCTTGACGTAAACAATTACTGAGTGATTTCAAATGTAAAGTCATGACAGTTTACAGTTTCACATATTACCACATTCTTTCCCACCTGTAACAAAGTTCACAAGGAATAATCTTAGAGATGTTTAGGGGCATGTCATGCTCTCTCAGATCTATAAACTTGCACTGGTGAAGACATTTGATCAGACATAGTAGGATGTTTCTGAGTGGTGCTTTCTTGACATGGAGGCTCCAGGTTGTCACCAATATCTGATATTTCTTGATTGTTCAGTGGCTGAGACTCAGAGGGATTAGTATACACACTGTCACTTCTGTCACCAGTCAAAGATGCATGATGCCTTAATGAAATGGTAGTTACTCTGCCATCTGGAAGCTTGACATAATGAAATGGTAGTTACTCTGCCATCTGGAAGCTTGACATAATGAAATGGTAGTTACTCTGCCATCTGGAAGCTTGACATAATGAAATGGTAGTTACTCTGCCATCTGGAAGCTTGACATAATGAAATGGTAGTTACTCTGCCATCTGGAAGCTTGACATAATGAAATGGTAGTTACTCTGCCATCTGGAAGCTTGACATAATGAAATGGTAGTTACTCTGCCATCTGGAAGCTTGACATAATGAAATGGTAGTTACTCTGCCATCTGGAAGCTTGACATAATGAAATGGTAGTTACTCTGCCATCTGGAAGCTTGACATAATGAAATGGTAGTTACTCTGCCATCTGGAAGCTTGACATAATGAAATGGTAGTTACTCTGCCATCTGGAAGCTTGACATAAGGCTTCACACTCCAGATTGGCTTCCAATATTTCAACCTCACCCACCAGGGATTGTTCTTGCTATCCCACGTTTGCTGTCTTTAAGGGGGCCGGGCTTTTATGAATGAGCCTTGTAGGTAATATTCAGCCTGATGTGGACCTCCTAGAATGCTGAAAGAAATGCTAGTGCGGTGTACAGTTAGTAGAAGTGCACAACAATGATCAGATAGAATGGAGTGCATCTGGGAGAACTGTTTCCCACTGAGATACATCAAGGTTCTCTGTTCTGAGAGCCAGCATTATGATCTTCCATATAATTCCAATATACCTTTTGACCTGTCATTACCCCTAGGGTTGTAGGGAGTAGTACGACTGGTAGCTACCCATTTCTATTATGCAAAATCCTTTAGCTCTCCTGACATGAAGGCACACCTTTGTCAGAGTGGATATTTGCTGGCATAACACACATGGCAAACATCTGTATCAAACATCTGATAACAGTTCTGGTAGTCATGTTAGGGCTAGGGAAGACAATTGGAAACCATGAGAATTCATCAAGGACAGTGTTTCTTGATTGTGATGGAAGTGGGCCTTTAAAATCCAAGTTCAGCCTTTTGTACAGCTGGGTTGCCTTAATCAGTAGGCCAGAGTCCGATTTGTAGAACTGAAGTTTGAGTTCAGAGCATATTTGACGAGGCAGTGATTCTTTTATCATCATCGATAGAATAGGGCAGATTTCAACCACGGACAAAGGCACCATTCAAAACACTCCGGGGTGGCAAAGGTTTTCATGTAGTTCCCTGAGTTTATCTGTAGTAGTAGCACCACACACATGTGAGAGTGCATCAGCAGGAGTATCTTCTTTACCTGGGCAGCACACAATATGGTTTTTGATTTTGCTAGCAGATTTAGGGTCGAACATGAACTCCACACCGAGCTGATCTGTAATAAGCTTAAAGTGATGTCCAACAAGATAGTGTTTCCACTTTCTAAGGGCTTTTACTAAGGCATATGCTTCTTTCTCTTCAGGGGAATGTTTCTGTTCACTATTAGAAAGAGTATGAGAGAAGAATGCTACTGGACGACCATTCTGAGATAGTGTAGCAGTTATAGCATGGCCTGAAGCATCGGTGTCCATGGTGAAAGGAGACGTAGGGTCAATAGCTTTTACCACCGAATCCGCAATATCTTTAAGTTCTCAAAAGTTAGTTCTGCATCAGTAGACAGAGTAAATCCATCAGCATGCAAGAGAGGATGGATCTTTTCAGAAAAATTAAGTATCTAACGGGAGTAATGTGCAAGCATCCCCATTGATCTCTGTAAGGAAGCTGTATCCTTGGGGAGTGAAAGATTTAACATTGAATGAAGGCGCTCTGGGTATGGTCTGATCACTCCCTCTTTTACAAGTACCCTAGAAAAATTATGGCTCATAAAATCACATGTTATCCCTGGGGATAGGGGAGAAACAATACTTCCCACGTATTCCCTGCGTGTCATAGAAGGCAACTAAAAGGGGAGGGAGCGGGAGGCTAGAAAATCGTCCCCTCTCGTTTTTTTTTTCTAATTTTCCAAAAGAAGGAACAGAGAAGGGGATTAGGTGAGGATATTCCCCCAAAGGCTCAGTCCTCTGTTCTTAACGCTACCTCGCTAACGCGGGAAATGGCAAATAGTTTGAAAAAAAAAATATACATATATTTACAGAGTTATAAGTTCGTTGAGTATTTCTGGTAAATTATATGGGAGGGTATTGATTGAGAGGGTGAAGGCATGTACAAAGCATCAGATTGGGGAAGAGCAGTGTGGTTTCAGAAGTGGTAGAGGATGTGTGGATCAGGTGTTTGCTTTGAAGAATGTATGTGAGAAATACTTAGAAAAGCAAATGGATTTTTATGTAGCATTTATGGATCTCGAGAAGGCATATGATAGACTTGATAGAGATACTCTGTGGAAGGTATTAAGAATATAGGGTGTGGGAGGCAAGTTGTTAGAAGCAGTGAAAAGTTTTTATCGAGGATGTAAGGCATGTGTACGTGTAGAAGAGAGGAAAATGATTGATTCTCAGTGAATGTAGGTTTGCGGCAGGGTTGTGTGATGTCTCCATGGTTGTTTAATTTGTTTATGGATGGGGTTGTTAGGGAGGTGAATGCAAGAGTTTTGGAAAGAGGGGCAAGTATGAAGTCTGTTGTGGATGAAAGATCTTGGGAAATGAGTCAGTTGTTGTTCGCTGATGATACAGCGCTGGTGGCTGGTTCATGTGAGAAACTGCAGAAGCTGGTGACTGAGTTTGGTAAAGTGTGTGAAAGAAGAAAGTTAAGAGTAAATGTGAATAAGAGCAAGGTTATTAGGTACAGTAGGGTTGAGGGTCAAGTCAATTGGGAGGTAAGTTTGAATGGAGAAAAACTGGAGAAAGTAAAGTGTCTTAGATATCTGGGAGTGGATTTGGCAGCGGATGGAACCATGGAAGCGGAAGTGAATCATAGGGTGGGGGAGGGGCCGAAAATTTTGGGAGCCTTGAAGAATGTGTGGAAGTCGAGAACATTATCTCGGAAAGCAAAAATGGGTATGTTTGAAGGAATAGTGGTTCCAACAATGTTGTATGGTTGCGAGGCGTGGGCCATGGATAGAGTTGTGCGCAGGAGGGTGGATGTGCTCGAAATGAGATGTTTGAGGACAATGTGTGGTGTGAGGTGGTTTGATCGAGTAAGTAATGTAAGGGTAAGAGAGATGTATGGAAATAAAAAGAGCGTGGTTGAGAGAGCAGAAGAGGGTGTTTTGAAATGGTTTGGGCACATGGAGAGAATGAGTGAGGAAAGATTGATCAAGAGGATATATGTGTCGGAGGTGGAGGGAACGAGGAGAAGTGGGAGACCAAACTGGAGGTGGAAAGATGGAGTGAAAAAGATTTTGAGTGATCGGGGCCTGAACATGCAGGAGGGTGAAAGGCGGGCAAGGAATAGAGTGAATTGGATCGATGTGGTATACCGGGGTTGACTGCTGTCAGTGGATTGAATCAGGGCATGTGAAGCGTCTGGGGTAAACCATGGAAAGTTGTGTTGGGCCTGGATGTGGAAAGGGAGCTGTGGTTTCGGGCATTATTGCATGACAGCTAGAGACTGAGTGTGAACGAATGGGGCCTTTGTTGTCTTTTCCTAGCGCTACCTCGCACACATGAGGGGGGAGGGGGATGGTATTCCATGTGTGGCGAGGTGGCGATGGGAATGAATAAAGGCAGACAGTGTGAATTGTGTGCATGGATATATATGTATGTGTCTGTGTGTGTATATATATGTGTACATTGAGATGTATAGGTATGTATATTTGCGTGTGTGGACGTGCATGTATATACATGTGTATGGGGGTGGGTTGGGTCATTTCTTTCGTCTGTTTCCTTGCGCTACTTCGCAAACGCGGGAGACAGCGACTAAGCAAAATAAATAAAAAAATAAAATATATATATATGTATATATATATATATATATATATATATATATATATATATGTATATATGTATATATATATATATATATATATATATATATATATATATATATATATATATATATATATATATATATATATATATATATATATATATATATATATTCTTCTTCTTTTACACTATTCGCCATTTCCCGCGTTAGCGAGTTTGCGCCAAGAACAGAGAACTGGGCCCCTGAGGGAATATTCTCACCTGGCCCCCTTCTCTGTTCCTTCTTTTGGAAAATTAAAAAAGAAATAATGAGAAGGGAGGATTTCCAGCCCCCGCTCCCTCCCCTCGCCTTCTACGACACGCAGGGAATACGTGGGAAGTATTCTTTCTCCCCTATCCCCAGGAATATATATATATATATATATATATATATATATATATATATATATATATATATATATATATATATATATATATATATATATATATATATATATATATATATATATATATATATACATATATATATATTTGGATATATGGATTTGTATGTAGCATTTATGGATCTGGAGAAGGCATATGATAGAGTTGATAGAGATCCTCTGTGGAAGGTGTTAAGAATATATGGTGTGGGAGGCAAGTTGTTAGAAGCAGTGAAAAGTTTATCGAGGATGTAAGGCATGTGTACGTGTAGGAAGAGAGGAAAGTGATTGGTTCTCAGTGAATGTAGGCTTGCGGCAGGGGTGTGTGATGTCTCCATGGTTAATTTGTTTATCGATGTGGTTGTTAGGGAGTTGAATGCAAGAGTTTTGGAAAGAGGGGAAAGTATGAAGTCTGTTGTGGATGAGAGAGCTTGGGAAGTGAGTCAGTTGTTGTTCGCTGATGATACAGCGCTGGTGGCTGATTCATGTGAGAAACTGCAGAAGCTGGTGACTGAGTTTGGTAAAGTGTGTGAAAGAAGAAAGTTAAGAGTAAATGTGAATAAGAGCAAGGTAATTAGGTACAGTAGGGTTGAGGGTCAAGTCAATTGGGAGGTAAGTTTGAATGGAGAAAAACTGGAGGAAGTAAAGTGTTTTAGATATCTGGGAGTGGATCTGGCAGCGGATGGAACCATGGAAGCGGAAGTGGATCATAGGGTGGGGGAGGGGGCGAAAATCCTGGGAGCCTTGAATAATGTGTGGAAGTCGAGAACATTATCTCGGAAAGCAAAAATGGGTATGTTTGAAGGAATAGTGGTTCCAACAATGTTGTATGGTTGCGAGGCGTGGGCTATGGATAGAGTTGTGCGCAGGAGGATGGATGTGCTGGAAATGAGATGTTTGAGGACAATGTGTGGTGTGAGGTGGTTTGATCGAGTAAGTAACGTAAGGGTAAGAGAGATGTGTGGAAATAAAAAGAGCGTGGTTGAGAGAGCAGAAGAGGGTGTTTTGAAATGGTTTGGGCACATGGAGAGAATGAGTGAGGAAAGATTGACCAAGAGGATATATGTGTCGGAGGTGGAGGGAACGAGGAGAAGTGGGAGACCAAATTGGAGGTGGAAAGATGGAGTGAAAAAGATTTTGTTTGATTTGGGCCTGAACATGCAGGAGGGTGAAAGGAGGGCAAGGAATAGAGTGAATTGGATCGATGTAGTATACCGGGGTTGACGTGCTGTCAGTTTATTGAATCAGGGCATGTGAAGCGTCTGGGGTAAACCATGGAAAGCTGTGTAGGTATGTATATTTGCGTGTGTGGACGTATATATATACATGTGTATGGGGGTGGGTTGGGCCATTTCTTTCGTCTGTTTCCTTGCGCTACCTCGCAATCGCGGGAGACAGCGACAAAGCAAAAAAAAAAAAAAAAAAATATATATATATATATATATATATATATATATATATATATATATATATATATATATATATATATGTTGTATTTTATTGCTGTCTCCCGCGTTAGCGAGGTAGCGCAAGGAAACAGACGAAAGAATGGCCCAACCTATCCTTATGCACATGTCCATACCTATACATTTCAACGTATATATACATATACATGCACAGACATATACATATATGCACATGTACATATTCATACATGCTGTTTTCTTCTATTCCATCGCCACCCCTCCACACATGAAATGACAACCCCTCACCCCGCGTGCGCGCGAGGTAGCGCTGGGAAAAGACAACAAAGGCCAAATTCCTTCACACTCACAGTCTCTAGCTGTCATGTATAATGCACCGAAACTACAGCTCCCACAGGCCCCACAAAACTTTCCATGGTTTACCCCAGACGCTTCACATGCCCTGGTTCAATCCATTGACAGCACGTCGACCCCGGTATACTACATCTTTCCGATTCACTCTATTCCTTGCACGCCTTTCACCCTCCTGCATGTTTATGCCTCGATCACTCAAAATCTTTTTCACTCCTTCTTTCCACCTCCAATCTGGTCTCCCACTTCTCGTTTCCTTCACCTCTGATACATATATTCTCTTTGATTTTGATTTTGACGAATTTTTTTGAGAAGTTTATGAAAACCAAACTTTACCAACAAGTCCAACAATTTACCGATCGCTTTCATTTCGCTTATACGAGAAATCGAGGTGTAGAGGATGTAACTCTGTGCTTTATTGATTATGTTCTCGAGCATATGAACAGATCTAATATTACCGATATACAATATTTTGTAGATTTTTCTAGTACTTTCAACACCATTCAGCATCATATAATGATGCATAAACTTAATAACATGAATGTCAATTCTAACTAAATTCTCTAGAATAATGTTTTCTTCACAGGAAGGCCTCAATATGTTAAATTTCTTACATGAAAATTGGATATCATGAAACAAATACAAGTGGAGTCCGGAGGTGGATGGTGTGGTCAGCCAGTATACTAGTGAGTGTTGGTGTCATGTTGACCAGGTGGAGCACAGAGGTGGATGGTGTGGTCAGCCAGTATACTAGTGAGTGTTGGTGTCATGTTGGCCAGGTGGAGCCCGGAGGTGGATGGTGTGGTCAGCCAGTATACTAGTGAGTGTTGGTGTCATGTTGGCCAGGTGGAGCACAGAGGTGGATGGTGTGGTCAGCCAGTATACTAGTGAGTGTTGGTGTCATGTTGGCCAGGTGGAGCCCGGAGGTGGATGGTGTGGTCAGCCAGTATACTAGTGAGTGTTGGTGTCATGTTGGCCAGTGGAGCACAGAGGTGGATGGTGTGGTCAGCCAGTATACTAGTGAGTGTTGGTGTCATATTGGCCAGGTGGAGCACAGAGGTGGATGGTGTGGTCAGCCAGTATACTAGTGAGTGTTGGTGTCATGTTGGCCAGGTGGAGCACAGAGGTGGATGGTGTGGTCAGCCAGTATACTAGTGAGTGTTGGTGTCATGTTGGCCAGGTGGAGCACAGAGGTGGATGGTGTGGTCAGCCAGTATACTAGTGAGTGTTGGTGTCATGTTGGCCAGGTGGAGCACAGAGGTGGATGGTGTGGTCAGCCAGTATACTAGTGAGTGTTGGTGTCATGTTGGCCAGGTGGAGCACAGAGGTGGATGGTGTGGTCAGCCAGTATACTAGTGAGTGTTGGTGTCATGTTGGCCAGGTGGAGCACAGAGGTGGATGGTGTGGTCAGCCAGTATACTAGTGAGTGTTGGTGTCATGTTGGCCAGGTGGAGCACAGAGGTGGATGGTGTGGTCAGCCAGTATACTAGTGAGTGTTGGTGTCATGTTGGCCAGGTGGAGCACAGAGGTGGATGGTGTGGTCAGCCAGTATACTAGTGAGTGTTGGTGTCATGTTGGCCAGGTGGAGCACAGAGGTGGATGGTGTGGTCAGCCAGTATACTAGTGAGTGTTGGTGTCATGTTGCCAAGTTATGTATGCAGATGATGCCGTTCTCCTAAGTCAATGTACAAATGATGATGACGTGTATCCGGAAGTTGAACATTTTACGTTATGATGTAATGATAATGACCTTGAACTCAATGTTCACAAAACAAAACAAATGATTGTAAATCACATTAGCTTACCAGTGGCTCAGGTACATTTATATGTTAGTGGTGAACTTGTAGAATCTGTGAAGGAATGTAATTACTTGATAATGACTTTTCTTTCAATAGAAATATGGAGGCACTGTACAAAAACGTAATTTCTAGAATGTATTTTGTTAGGAATCTTAGCAACCTTAAAATTAACACTAAAACTATAGATTTATTTTATACAGCTTTTATACAGTCAGTAATCTCATTATCATTCACATGTTGGTAGGCAAACTGGAATTCAGATCAAAACATAAATAGACAAAAGTTATCAAGAACTGCATTAAATTAGGAATACCAGTTCACTACTAGAAATATACACAAAATGTTAATGAGGTAATAAATTACCTACGATGAAAAGATATTGTGTTTAGGATTATGAAGAGCAAGGAAGAAAATAGACCCAGATGAGCCAGTGTCCGGGCTCGTCCACTCCTCCATATTGTGTCCCCGGTAGCCACTTGGGCAGCGCTACTGTGCGTCGACTCCCTATTGGTGGACCGCTGCTGCTCGTGATTCATGATTGGTCCTCCGCGGACCAGTGGTTACTGTGATTGGTCCTCCGCGGACCAGTGGTTACTGTGATACGTTCCCGTGGTATATTGATTAGGGCCGCAGTTGGCCGTGCTGTCTTACCTTACCTGGTACATGTATAATGGACACACGTAAAACATGTTATCTTTTCATATTTTTTCTTGAAAGAAATCTTAATAAACTTCAAAAACGGAAAGAGAAACACAAATGTCAAAACATAAATATATCTACTCACGTGTATATTTATATTTCTACATCTAGATGAAACAGACGAATGTGTTACATATTTTGAAATGTTACTCAGGACTGAACGTATGTATATTGATAGATCTTAATAAGTGGGAGCAGTTAAGGTCAGAACTGGTAAAAGAGGCCTTCCCTTATTTACCAATCTTCCTCGTATTCCCTCATGACCACAGCGCCAAACCGACTCCCGCCATCAGGCCGAGACGCACAAACATTTCTGACAAAGTTGAGACAACCGCTTTCGCGTCAGTTTTGACACCAAGTGAATTTATACGACAATTACGCTTTCTAGAAGGTTTTCGAAGATTCTGGGTAGGAACTGCCATTGAGAGGACGTAGTTATACGTATCATTAATGATATTGTTGTTGACTTTCTAATTTAGAAAGATAGATAGATAGATAGATAGATAGGTAAAAACAGGTATTAGATAGATCGATAGATACGTAAGGCTGTATATGTCAACTTTCACAGAAATCATTGATATCTGCGTTATTCTGCAAGAAATACATGTACATGGATGTAGTGATAATATGGGTTAGGTATAAGACCAGTCGTGTTGAGATTGTAGTGAATGTGACCATTGACTTCAACCTTAATGGTGTAGTGAAGATAAAGTTGTAGTGCAGATAAATCTTGAAGTGACTCATAAGGTTGTTGTGAGTACAAGGATGCATCGTAAATGAGTACTTCCTACCTGAAAGTCAACAATTACAAAATTGATCAAGTATAACAACATCCTCGGACAACCAACTACAAACACCAACCATAGAGTGAACCTGACTGTCATCTAACGACGACCTCTCAAAGGTAATGATCTTACCAGAATCTTCGAGAACCTTCTAGAAAACCTTGAACCCTGCAGGCAGGGAGGGAGGAATGGCCTCTGGTTGATTATATGTAAAACATTTAGATGAAATCACATCTTTTCTTATCAGGTCCCATGGTGTAAGGGTTAGCACTCTGGACTTTGGATCCAGCAATCCGAGTTCGAATCTCGGTGGGACCTCATCTTTTCAGTTTTCTTCGATACTGATAATGGCCGCATTATTCTGTATGTTATATATACATTCATATATATACATAAATATGTATATATAAACATATATATGGAATAATATGGTTTTATCAATAGCCAGAGACCATTCCTCCCTCCTTGCCTACAGAGTTCATAGTTTTCTGGAAGGTTCTAGAAGATTCTGGTGAGATAATTGCCATTGAGAGGACATTGTTATACTTCATATATCAATGATTTTATTATTGTTGACTTTCAGATAAAGATAGATAGATATGTGCATAGTTAGATTGATAGATTGATAGAGCGATATTTAGATAGGTATATAGATAGATAAGTTTCATCAATACTGTATCTTACGCTATCTCCTGTTGCTGGACATATGTTCAACCAGCATTGGGAAAACCTCCAGTAGACCTTAATGTAAAGCAAGATAATAACAAAACCTGCAATAAAAGAATACGATCAACTCCCCAGTGCAGAAATATTGTGACCAGAAAGTCTTCTAGCAAGATGTCAGACGCTTCCACGGGAATCACAAACATAACATCAAATATCTGAAAGTCAACAATAACAAAACTAATGATTATAATGAAACTATAACAAGAAAAATGATAAACATATGGAAAATAGTGTTCTAGATCATGCTTCTAGAAAACAAACTTTAACGAAAGCTGTGAAAAGAAATACCCATCTGGCTGATACGACACAGTAAAAGAACCATCCCACAACCAACTCTAAACTGAACCTGACTGTCCCCTAACAACGTCCTCTCAATGGTATTTATCTTACCAGAATCTCGTAGAACTTTCCAGAAAATCAAGAACTCTGCAGGCAAGGAGGGAGGAATGGCCTCTGGCTGCTGATGATAACCACATTATTCTATATATATACTTTTACCTACAACCGAAGGTTGACCGGCCAGCCCAAGTGGCTACAGAGGTTGTATTCCATGAAAGAAACGGACCCACCAGCAGACGAATTCGGTTGGCAGGTTGTATCGAAGAAGAGGAAAAAGAATGTTGCCCAACCAGCCCAACCAGAAGGGTGTAGCAAAGAAACGAAAGAAGGCTGCCCAACCAACCTGGGTGGTAGTAAGGATGGCTTCTCCACAACCCCAGGTCGTTAGGCAGACTGTAGCCATGGAAGAAAGGAAGGCTGCTCGTCCACCAGCCAGGTACCGAGTGAGCGTGTAGCTATGCTGGCTGACCCACCAGCCCGGGTAGATAGCTACACCCAGATGGCTATGTCGGGTGCAGCAAAGAAGCAAACACCACAACTACTCCACGAGGTTTGCAAGCCTGCACCCAAAAAGATGAAGACGAAGGTTGCCACACTACCCAATGCACCACCACATGTCTAGAAAGGGAAAAGGTGGACAGAATGGCTGGAGGTCCCACTCCAACAACAAAATCACCTTAGGAGCCAAGTTCCATCCATTATTGAAAAAAAAGAAATATATATATATATATATATATATATATATATATATATATATATATATATATATATATATATATATATATATATACAAACTACA
Organism: Panulirus ornatus; assembly: GCF_036320965.1. Lineage (NCBI taxonomy): Eukaryota > Metazoa > Arthropoda > Malacostraca > Decapoda > Palinuridae > Panulirus > Panulirus ornatus. The sequence goes on along the minus strand of NC_092235.1, from coordinate 6,548,955 downwards.
TTGCAACTTACATATAAATAGAATCATCAAGCTTCACTATATTAGCTTTACTATATTTAAATATAAACAAGGTCTAACCGAGGTTACTTGGTTGAGCAAGACGTGAGAATATCATCAACTGGCCCTCCAGCCCTGGGTTCAAATTGTCGTTCTGACGTATTTCGAGTTCAGTGCTGATACAGGACCATTGATTTATAGGACTGTCTTGTTAGTCTGTGTAACTTCGCCTGACCCAATCCACGTCTTCAATGGCTTTCTGTTACTACAAACGGGATTACAAAGGAAAGGCTTCCTTTGTTAGTTTCATGAATACCTTCGTTCAAATGAAGGGAAAGACTATTACTATGAAGCGGTACCTTATCAGCAGGAAAGAGCTGCAGCAACGGTATGAAAGTTACTGCAAGATACATAACGAGCCCGTGGCTTCCAACGTAAACATCGGCCGCCATTTGGGTTCCCTCGGCATCATGTGTGACACCAAGATTGGACCCGTTGGGAAACAGGAACGATACTATTCTGGTATCATGTGGCTCGATGGCGCAGGATCACCAACTGAAATGCAAAGAAAATGGAGAAAGCCGCCCAAACGTATCATGAAGGCCGTGCAAGAGAAGATCGAGAGGAATCGGTTGAGAGACGATATCGCTCACAGTATATTGAAATTTATACCCAAGACTTCCCCTGATCTCCAGACACAGCCAGTCACAGAGACCACCAGCCCCGCTTCCCAGACACAGCAAGTCACAGAGACCACCAGCCCCGCTTCCCAGACGCAGCAAGTCACAGAGACCACCAGCCCCGGTCCCCAGACACAACCAGTCACAGAGACCACCAGCCCCGCTCTCCAGACACAGCCAGACACAAAGCCCACCAGCCTCGTCCCCCACACAGAGCCACAAGATCCTGATATTGAGGAAGCAAATGAATTTCTCGATGATTTTTTGCTTTCACTGGAGAAGAACTGATGAGTTCCTTATAGACAAGACAAAATGTTAAAAAAGGAATCTATATAAGTTCACTTATGGAGTGAGATCTTTGACGGAGCTGTGCTGCCTATAGCACAGCCTACCAAAGGGTGATCTTTGGTGTCGTGCAGTAACCTCATGAGGGCGGAGTCCGGCTACACTTTCTTTACCGAGGAAAAGATCTCTGCACTAATATTGAGTTTCTCCGTTGGCGTCAGGGTAAACACCCATCCCCCCCGAAGCTTGGTTACCTTTCCGTGGTGGGGGGGACTTCATGGATTGGGCAGTAGCAACCATCGTTGGTTGCTTCTGTTCAATCCATGAACGAAAAACCAAGCATCTTGAACGTAATTGTCGTATAAATTCACTTGGTGTCAAAACTGACGCGAAAGCGGTTGTCTCAACTTTGTCAGAAATGTTTGTGCGTCTCGGCCTGATGGCGGGAGTCGGTTTGGCGCTGTGGTCATGAGGGAATACGAGGAAGATTGGCAACCGTCCCAGAAGTAGCTACAGTGAGGCCCAGCAGCTGTCCCTAATACTGTGGAAGGCACTCATGTAAGGTGTGCAGTGAGGCGCACCAGTAACAAGGGAAACGGACAACCAAAACAGCAATCTTGATCATCAGGAGGCTATCCAATGCTCAGAGTAGATAAGGACGATTATTGTATGGCTTCGCTCAGAGGATGAGAATCTTAGCCGTGAAAATCAACAAGTCAAATAACTAGTAGTTAGTGGTAGTGAAGTGGAATTACCGCATTTCTGTGGTCTTAATAGTAAAACGAAACTTTTCGTTTTCTCCATCAATCTAGAGGTGTTGTAGACCACCATCCTTAAGGTTGTAAGGTAATGGTAACTACAAGGTTATGACCTTAGCAAATTTGTGATGGAAAGTGCAGGAAATGTGGTAATGTATATAATATAAATTATATAGTTGTATAATAAATGTGTAATAAAATTCTGTCTTCTCTGTTCCCGTTCATTAATTCAAATACAGGTAAGTTTTCTCTCTAACGAGGTGGGATAAGCTACGTGCACTCGGCTTGTAAATGTGGTGACTTTCCCTTCATTACCACAATGTTGTGCTGAACTGAAGATGTAGAATTCCGTAGACGAAAATAAAATAGGAAATCAATCTACATCAAAAATTGAAAGCGCCGCTCTGTGTGTGTGTGTGTGTGTGTGTGTGTGTGTGTGTGTGTGTGTGTGTGTGTTTGTGCGTGTGTGTGTGTGTGTGTGTGTGTGTGTGTGTGTGTGTGTGTGTGTGTGTGTATACTACTTTAATCATTATCCCGTGAGTCTTTTGAGGAAGGATTTGTACACTCACGTTGCCCCGTCTTTTAACCTTGTAAGTGTAAAATATGTTTTCACTCCTGTGTGCACTCACACACATACACACACACACACACACACACATACACACATAACCTATAATATTATCTAGTATTTTCTTCAGACGGATATCTTACACCTTGATTATAAAAGCCAAAGAAAAATTTATAAAAACATATACATATATTTACACACGTGTAGATATATGTTATGTATTGAAATGTGGCGGAAAAATTCCTTATATATTAACAAACGTGATTGAGGACGTAAAGAATCTGGTACAAACATAATGGTTATTGTGATAAATGATTTATTTATGATAAATATGTATTGTGTTGCATTATAATGGTTGTTCAGAACTAAGGTCTTTAAACCTGAATCAGTGAAATACTATCAGAAATAGAAAACCTGTTAAACCTAAACATTTATTGTGATTAACCGTACAACATATTTTCCTCTGGGTATGTAAAAGAAAATACAGTACAGGGAGCTAGTTTAAGGCAGGAGTATTTCATTTTTTAACAAAATATTTACCTCTAATAGCGTCCCTTATCTTTCGTCATCATTTCTTATGTTTCCTACCAAGAAATGTCTTTTATCTAACATAAAAATTCTGTCTAGGTATTTGATTAATGTTGTCCAAGGATGAGCTACATGCCACCCGTGGTCAGGTCACAGTGGTGGTGGTCAGGTCAGTGGGCGGTGTGTGTGTAGCCCCTGGGTTCATGTTGGCCACAGCCACCCACCGGCCGGTGGTCAGGTCAGTGGGCGGTGTGTGTGTGTGTGTGTGTGTGTGTGTAGCCCCTGGGTTCATGTTGGCCACAGCCACCCACCGGCCGGTGGTCAGGTCAGTGGGCGGTGTGTGTGTGTGTGTGTGTGTGTGTGTGTGTGTGTGTGTGTGTGTGTGTGTGTGTGTGTGTGTGTGTGTATCCCCTGGGTTCATGTTGGCCACAGCCACCCACCGGCCGGTGATCAGGTCAGTGGGCGGTGTGTGTGTGTGTGTGTGTGTGTGTGTGTGTGTGTGTGTGTGTGTGTGTGTGTAGCCCCTAGGTTCATGTTGGCCACAGCCACCCACCGGCCGGTGGTCAGGTCAGTGGGCGGTGTGTGTGTGTGTGTGTGTGTGTGTGTGTGTGTAGCCCCTGGGTTCATGTTGGCCACAGCCACCCACCGGCCGGTGGTCAGGTCAGTGGGCGGTGTGTGTGTGTGTGTGTGTGTGTGTGTGTGTAGCCCGTGGGTTCATGTTGTCCACACACGTGGTCAGGTCACAGTGGTGGTGGTCAGGTCAGTGAGCGGTGTGTGTGTAGCCCCTGGGTTCATGTTGGCCACAGCCACCCACCGGCCGGTGGTCAGGTCAGTGGGCGGTGTGTGTGTGTGTGTGTGTGTGTGTAGCCCCTGGGTTCATGTTGGCCACAGCCACCCACCGGCCAGCCGGGCGGTAGTTTATAACTAAGACTGGTAGTTTCACATGCCACTTGGAGTGTCCCTCACTACAGAACTTGAGCAGCTTTTATCCTGAGGTGGAGCAGTTGATCCTCTCCACCAGGCTGGTACACTTGGTCTGCACCAGGTGGCTCCCTCCTGGTCATCCTGAGTGGTTGGTTGCTGTGTTGGATTTAATGACCACTGACTTGTGAAGGTCATTAGGCCAACCATCATTTTATCATCTGATAAAACATGAAGGAACGCCAAATATTACATGATCCACCTAAACTATTGAGAATGATGAAGTCTGATATTGTTACGTTACGTCATCCAATCTCGCCACTCACATGTTACGGTAATCACGACTACATACATAGTGTTGTTACGACTGATATTACTGTATGTACTGTAGTAAAGTACTGTGGTTATGTGGACAACAGACGAGACCATCATTATGATGTGTCACCAACATGTATCTATAATGCTTCTATAACCAGCACGATCAAGAAGGTTATAACAACATTATCCTTGTGTCACCAACATGTATCTATAATGCTTCTATAACCAGCATGATCAAGAAGGTTATAACAACATTATCCTTGTGTCACCAACATGTATCTATAATGCTTCTATAACTGGCACGATCAAGGCTATAACAACATTATCCTTGTGTCACCAACATGTATCTATAATACTTCTATAACCAGCATGATCAAGAAGGTTATAACAACATTATCCTTGTGTCACCAACATGTATCTATAATACTTCTATAACCAGCATGATCAAGAAGGTTATAACAACATTATCCTTGTAGTTGTTGGATCAGTGTAGAGCAGAGCAATACCTGGTGAACATTACTTCCTGGTTGGTGGCCGCCATAAATACCACCAGTGTTTATAAGCTCACACATCACCAGGGGTTAAGATATGGTGTTATCCCTCACTGCTCTATATAGCACCAGCCACGGTGGCTGGGCCTCCACCTTATACCTCACTCCTACTCTTCTATATTCCTAACTTCCTTGTGATCATCTCACTTTGAATAACTAGATCTTCACATAACAGTTGTTTGTTGTTGTTGTTGTTGTTACATGTTGTAGGTTTATGTTCTGCCACTGGACGACTCGTTCTCTGATCTTACCCAACAAGTAATTTGTTGTGTTGAAGTTCGTCAGGTGTTTATCATACGGAGTCTGTAACACGTAAGTCTGTCTATCGTTCACTATACTGGATAGTAACCGGTAAAGGTTATTAAAGATATCTACACCAGAAACTGTGCCACACAACAAAACATACAAATCACGATATTTGCAACATGATAACATGTTTGACTTAATGACCATCAGCAGGTAAGGTCATCAAACCGCACCATACATACGTCAGACAGTAACATCAGTTGTATAACAGGATGTATATATGTTGGTGGATTTAAGGGCTATCAGCTTGTGGTCATGAAGCCAGAATGTGAACTATAACCACTTACGGGTGGAGTCCGGTAACATCTTTCATAGCATTATGTCTCAAACAGAATAAAGTAGTCAGTTTCTGTTAAGTATTCTGCACTTCAACTGATTAATGCTATGATAAGGATGAAGAGAATTACAAACCATGAATACTCATTGTAAGGATCACATCAAGGATGAAACATATATAACTAGAAGTGTTAAGGAAACAAAGATGGTGAAATACCTTGACCCGCCCGGGATCAGTAGCACCTGTGGTAATGGACACACCTTTGTAATGCTTGATCACTTACAACTGATCAACTTGATCACGAAAGTATTAGGTATTGTCCCTCAGAAGAATGCCTTACAAATATCTACAGAAGACGTATCTATGTTAGATAGACGCCATTTCTAGGAAATATCTTCACTTGGGACGTGTAACACTTGTGTGGATGGACACAACTTTGTATTGCATGATCCATTACACGAAATGAACTTCACTAACGAAGACTCATACAACGCCTCGCTGGAGAACATTCAACAAATCTCTATACCGAATTTTTATTATAGATACAAGACATTTGTTGAAAGTGAACATAAGATTTATGATAGAAAAGGGACGTAATAGTATATAGTTTGTTACGAAAATGAAATACTCCTGCCTTAAACTAGCTCTCTTGTGTTGTTTTTCTTTTAAATCCCCAGAGAAGGAAAAGTTCTGTTGTTTATGATAATATAGATTTGTTTTTATCACCTTATTTGAATTTCTTATAATCTTTACTGATTCTAGCTGAAACGCATTGGTTTAAACAACCATTAAAGCTGAACACAACACATAGTCCTTATAAACAGATAATCTATCAGAACAACATTATGTTTAATCAAATTCCTTAAGTCTTCTGTAACACTTTGAAGTACATAACATATTCCCAAGTCTCATCTAGCGCACCACTCTCTTCACCCCAACATTCTTCTTTTCTGAAAATCCCTACAGATCTTCACCATTGCCTCCACCAGATAATCTTATTATACTTAGTCGCTGACTTCCGCGTTAGAAGGTAGTTCAGGGAAACAGACGAAACAGTGGCACCAACCCACTCACATACACATAGACATGCACGTCCACACAAGCACATATACAAACCTATACATTTCAACGTAAACAAATACATACACAAACATATACGTATATACCCATGTACATATCCATACCTGCTGCCTTTAACCATTCCCATCGCAACCCCGCCGTATATGAAAATAACCGCTCAAAATCTTTTTACACAATCTTTCCGCCTCCAATTTGGTCTCCCACTTCTCCTCATTCCTTTTAACATTGACACATATATCCTCTTTGTCAATCTTTCCTCACTCATTCTCTCCATGTGACGAAACCATTTCAATACACCCTCTTCTGTTCTCTCAACCATACACTTTTTATTACCACACATCTCTCTTACCCTTTCATTACATAATCAAACCATCTCACATCACATATTGCCCTCAAACATCTCATTTCCTACACATCCAACCATCTCCGCAAAACCCTATCTATAGCCCACGCCTCGCAACCATAGAACATTGTTGGAACACTATTCCTTCAAACATACTCATTTTTCCTTTTCGAGATATTCTTTCCCTCCAGCATACACATTCTTCAACGCTCCCAGAACCTTCGCTCTCTCCCTCAACCTATGACTCGCTTCCGCTTCCATCGTTCCATCCGCTATCAAGTCCACTCCCAGATATCTACAACACTTCACTTTCTTCACTTTTCTCCATTCAAACTTACCTTCCAATTAACTTGTCCCTCAACCCCACTGAACCTAATAACCTTGCTCTTATTCACATTTACTCTCAGCTTTTTTCTTTCACACACTTCACCAAACTCAGTCACCAGCTTCTGCAGTTTCACTCCCGAATCAGCCGCCAGCGCTGTATCATCAGTGAACAACAACTTACTCACTTCCCAAGACCTCTCATCCACAACAGACTGCATACTAGCCCCTCTCTCCAAAACTCTTGCATTCACCTCCCTAACTACCCAATCCATAAACAAATTTAACTACCATGGAGATCCCACGCACCCCTGATGCAAACAGACATTCACTAGGAACCAATCACTTCCCTCTCTTCCTACTTGTGCACATGCCTTACATCCTTTGTAAAAACTTTTAACTGCTTCTAGCAACTTGCCTTCCACAGAGGATCTGTATCCACCCTATCCTATTCCTTCTCCAGATCCATAAATGCTACCTAAAAGTCCATCTGTATTTCTAAGTGTTTCTCACATACATTCTTCAAAGCAAGAATAATAGTAATAATGATGATAATAACGATAATAGTAATGATAATATGATAATAATAGTAATAATGATAATAATAATAATAATAATCATAATAATAATAATAATAATAACAATAATAATGATAATGATACTAATAATAATAATAATAATAATAATAATAATAATAATAATAATAATAATAATAATAATAATGATAATAATAATGATAATAACAACTTATGCGTACATATATATTTCAGCGCATACATACACAGACAGCGAGACAGTGGCAGGAATACACAACAAAGGCCACATTCGTTCACACTCAGTCTCCAGCTGTCTTGTGTAATGCACTGAAACCATAGCTCCCTTTACACATCAAGGCCTCACAGACCTTTCCATGGTTTACCCCAGACGCTTCACATGTCCTGGCAATCTTTCCTCACTCATTATCTCCATATGTCCAAACCATTTCAACACACCCTTTTCTGCTGTGGACCACTTTAACAAAGGTTACTACGTATTTACCCTATTTCGACGTCATTTGAATCAGGTAAATTGCTGGACGAAGAAGTACTATGGCAGCGGTTACCAGTGTGCGCAAGACCAAAACTGTTACTACAACGGCGCCTCCAGCCAACAGCCTACAACAGATAATCAAACTGAGTGCTGCAACGATGAAGAATTCCTTGATGAGGCCCCGAGGAGAGAGAGGATTCTTGAGGTGTTGTTGGTAATGATTGTGCCATAGTCTCCAAGATCACTGCTTTTCTGAAGACAACTGACCATACAGAGATACTGACCTTTGTGACCATCTTTACGATGAGTACAAGAATGCCAGTGAGCATCATCTTTGCCACCTCCACGACAAGTACCACAACTATCTCATCCAAGAATATTCTATGGACTTTCTGTGTGACCTGCACAGCGTAGTCAACCGTTCTAATGATAGGAAGCATTACCTCCTCCACCACCATTCTCACGAGGATGATGAACACTAAGAGGAACATAGTCACCTGGAATATGAGTTCCCGCACGATATTCCTCACAACTCTCCGCACAAGACCTACGAGCCATCTTATTGCGCTCACTACCAGAGGGTCCATTAGGCTCAAGAACTCCTGTTCGAGAACGAAGCAGGTGACTACAATGACCCAGATGGTGTAAAGTGCCAGGCGAACACTCTTACGAAGACATGAGAGAAACACACGCCTGCACATACCCACAAGGTACAACAATGCCGGTGCTAAATATGGGAGGGTAACCAATGACCAGGTGGATCCACTGCGCCATGGTAGCCGGTCCAGGAGCATGAGAATCATTTCCTTAGGTTTTGTTGATCCAGTTTTTGGCAGGACACGTTGAACGTTTTTGTTCACAATGCGCATGATGATGGATGATCTGTTTTTGTTTTAGTGAGAGATTGTTGATGACATGTTCTCTTGATATCCGGGGTAGGTAATATAGTATGGTTGTAAACTTCGTATGGTTGTAGTTAAGATTTTGTATTGTCTCGAGTAGTTATGATAATACTTTTGGTAGGCATGAATATGAGCATATCAAGGATGGTTAATCCTGTTAAAATGTAGGGTAGTTATGATAAGCTTGAAGACAGGAAGAGGCGTGTGTTTTGATAGGGAAGTGTAGTGTGCTACGTAGAGTAAGGTAAATATTTGATAATGATATGTGTATGGGAAAGACGTCACCATCTTTTATCACACACGAAAGATCACTACTGCTGTAATGTACGTAATGTACAACAATGATAATGCATAAGTTAGAGTGGTGAATATAGTTGCATGTTATGAATGGTAAAGATGACAGTGATCAAAATTGCAGTGAATTTATTCATGAAAGTGATAATTATGCCTCTGGTGGGGATTGGTAACTGTGTTAAGGGAATAATAACATTTCTTATTAATAAACCAAAACGCCGACACTGTTTCCCTTGATAGTATCACATGCCATCCAGTTCACTCACGGGTCAGGTTAAGAGCTATCTTCACTACACACTTTACGTTACTTGAAAATGTTTTTGACCTGCTGGCGCTTACAGGATCATATCAAGCATATGTTCACTATACCAGGATGATACTCATTGCTGAAGAGAAAAACGAAATGAATCGCACAACCAAGATGCTTTCTTCATACAAGGATAATTGTTTATCTTATGTATGACATACATAAACATACTTGCTTGCCATCACCCATTTCTGGCGCTACCCCGCCCCACAGGAAACAGCACCGATATTAACAAACGTGACTGAGGACTTAAAGAATCTGGTAAAACATAATGGTCATTGTGATGAATGATTTGTTTATCATAATTATGTATTGTGTTGCATTATAATGATTGTTCAGAACCAAGATCTTTAAGCCTGAATCCTTGATATTATATAAGAAATGATAAAACGTGTTAAATGCATAAATATTTATGATTATAAAGAACAGAATGCGTTATCATGTGGGTATCTAAGTGAAAATGCAATACAAAGAGCTAGTTTAAGGCAGGAGTATTTCATCTTTTAACAAAATATTTACCTCTACCTCCCTTTTCTTTCATCATCATTTTTTATGTTTACTATCATGAAATGCCTCTTATCTTACATAAAAATTCTGTATAGGTATTTGATTAATGTTCTCCAACGACTCGTTGTATAACTCTTCGTTAGCGAAGTTCATTTCATGTAATGGATCATGCATTACAAAGCTGTGTCTATCCACACAAGTGTTATACATCCCGGGTAAAGATATATTCTAGGGGTAACGTACATATAACATATGTAAGTCTTCTATAAATATTTATAAATAGTTTTCCTGAGGGACAATACCTAAGATTTTCGTATTAAAGTTGATCAGTTGTAAGTGATCAAGCATTACAAAGGTGTGTCCATTGCCACAGGTGCTACTGATCCCAGGTAAAGGTAATTTCACCATCTTTGTATCTTTAACCTTTCTAGTTATACATGTTTCGTCCCTGATTCCATTCTCACAATCGATGTATGTGGTTTGTGTTGTCTTTATCCTTAACATATCACTAGTCAGTTGAAGTGGAGAACATGCTTCTGAGCCCACCCACTCTACTCTGTCTTCCACATGCTATTCAAGAGGTGTTACCGGATTCCGCCTATAAGTGTTTACGCCGGGGGTAACAACTAACCTCCGGACGGCTTCTTGTTTTTACTTTTGATGATTTGAAACATTTATTAATCATATTTGGTTTTATGATGTCAATAAGATTGTTGGAAATTGTATATAGTAATCTTTATCTGTTATTTGATGAACTTTAATTCACCAAAGATAAAGTTTGTGAATATTGATTGTTTATCTCTCGTTGTTACTGATGTAAATTTTCTATCTAACAAAATACTTTCATTTGACTCATAAAGGATATTCTTAAGAAAAACGTAAATAATTTGTCATTAGTCCTCATCACACAAAATAAAAGTCTGTTTTTTCAAAGTTTTCTCAGAGGATGAAGGTAACATTTTGAAGAGCAGAAACTCATAACTTAGAATCCTTGAACCTCGTGTTAATAGCAATTACATTACTTTTCTCTAAACAATTCTTTTCTACAGTGTGTAAAACCCTGATAAAAAGCCTGCAACATAGATACTGACGCAATTATCTTTATGTTATTGAAATTATTATTGATTTCTACATGTAAAACATTTATCTGCAAAATAGAAATCTTTATGTTAGATATGTTCATCTTAACGATATCACGTAACATATATTTCTGTACCTTGTGCTCCAGAAAAGTTATGGGATTTTATTTATTATCGTATCAAATGTTTAGCTTGCATACGATATCCCATGTATTTTTACTAGATGTCCACAAGCAAAATATATTTTTGCCATATGTATTTAACGGTAATCAGTGATAGGTTTTTAGAATAAGTAAATGTGTAATACATTACTAGGGTAGTAAATCCTTCGTCCATCACAATATACCGTAAGAGTGTCTAAGGCTCACCCTAGCTGGGGTTTACATTGTTGAACAACGTAATGCTTTTTGGTCGGTTTAGGTTTCTTAATTGTTGACTACAGGGACGAGTTTATAAGGAAGTGAGGAATTTGGGAAGGGTTTATTGATGGGTGCCGGGAGTGTGGTGGTGATGATGAAGGATCAGAGAAAATATATTATGTCGGAGGTCAATAGATCCTGGTGCTCGACCCAGAACCTTGACTAATCGTCTATAAGAAAGTGGTTGTTTATGTTTGGCCAAGTCCCAGCTTGGCAGGGGCTCTGGTCTTATGACACACTGCTATTTGGGTTTATTTGTCATGAAGATATTTTTTATGGGTTGAATTGATAAGATTGTTAATGAGGAGTTAGAAATTTATCTACTCACGCTGTTGATAGAACATATATCGACCATGTAGATTTTCATGTGAATTTTGTACGTTTTATAATTCTTTTAGTGTAAACCAGTTTTCTTAATTTGTAATCATGTCTGATAGTAAATCCTGTGAATAGATAAATAATTTTTTCAGGTAAATTATCTCTTCATGTTTATCTGTTTTTCCAATAGTGGCTTGTGTCAGTGTGTCTGTCCGTCAGTATAGCAAGTCAAGCATTACTCCACCGTACAACAACTACAACATGGCTTGTGTCAGTGTGTCTGTCCCTCAGTATAGCAAGTCAAGCATTACTCCACCGTACAACAACTACAAGGTCACAAATGAGGGGACAAATAACATATAGGTTGGGTCACGGAAAATGCCTAATGAGCTGAGGAAAAGGAAGGACATTACATACACTGGCTTTATCAGTGAATCATTTTGTGATGGTTGTGAAATATTGGTCATGTGTAGAAGATGGTCCTTGTACATGAATCATGCTATATATTAGTTTCACAATATGTTATAATGGTGTCTTTACCTGGTGAACTGATATGTGATACAATAAATGTGATCTGTCTTGTTCTATAATTCTCTTCAGAAAAATCTTTGAAACTTATATCCGATTTTTCGCACATACAGTCAAATTGTGTTTACGAGTTTGATAGATTTTCCTGATATTTGATATCTATAAGAGACATTGGTGACTAAAAACAATTTCACGATGGCAAAATAAGCCAACATTATCAACTGGTGCGATGACGCAAGACGACTGCAGAAAGATTAACAGCGTATCGTTGTACAGTGTACAATGGCCAGTGATATTCACTGTAGGTATACGCAAAATGATGTACCTTGTGCACATAGCAGGCAAATTAGAGGATCACCATAAGATTTAGAAATAGAACTATCAAGGAAGGAGAAAGACGTAGGTGAGATTATTAGTCGAGATGTAAAGCCAATACATAAACATCATGAGCAATGTGTACTGCTCCTCCTCCTCTGGCTTTTGATTCTTACTGTCACATTTTAATATATGTAAATAATGGAAGGGCAAGTCACAGCCAAGACAAATTCAGTTACTCGTGGATTACTTGCCTTGCCGATGGTGACTTGTCACTCCAGGTGTAACTACTTACAGTTGGAGTCCGGTAACACCATTTCAATGGTATCATTTGACAAACACAGTAAAGTGGCTGAGCTCAAAAGCGTGTTCTGCACTTCAACTGACTAATTATATGATAAGGATAAGGAGGATAAAACATAAATTTTGATTGTAAGGCTGGAATCAGGGATGAAACATTCATAACTATAATGTTTAAAGATACAAAGATGATGAAATACCTTTACCTGGGATCAGTAGCACCTGTGGCAATGGACACAGCTTTGTAATGCTTGATCACTTACAACTGATCAACTTTAATACGAAAGTTTTAAGTATGGCCCAGCAGGGGAACTTTGTATGGATATTTACAGATAACATATCTGTGTTGGACAGACGTCATATCTAGAATATATCTTTACCTGGGACGTGTAACACTTGTGTGGATGGACACAACTTTGTAATGTTTGATCCATTACACGAAATGAACTTTTAAAGAGTTATACAACGCGTTGTTGAAGATCATTCAGGAAATATCTATACCAAATGAATATTAGGTACGTTGCATTTGTTTGACGTAAACCTGAAAAATGATGCTGAGAGAAAAGGGACGTAATAGTAAATAATTTGTTAAAAGTCTACAAACTTTGGTCTTAAAGTAGTCGTCTTGTGTTGGGTCATCTTTTAGACACCAAGAGGAGAACATAGTCTGTGTTTTGTAATCATAAATATATATATTTTCAACGCCTTTCATCACTTCTTCCAGACCTTTACGGATTTTGGCTTAAAGATCTTGGCTTTGTGACAGTTACAAAATGCAGCACAATACATATTTATTACACAAAAATCATTTACCACAATACTCGTTATATTTCTTACCGGAATCTTTAAGCTTTCAGCAACATTGTAAGTACATAATACATTCATCTGCCTCATTTACATGCATATAGATATATTTACGAGTGTATATGTACATGTTTTATATCGTTTCTCTGAATTTAAAGTTTATTAAGATATCCGTCTGGACAATACATACTAATGGATACCACAAGATATGTTCAGTTACTAAAAGATTATTGTGAATCTTGACCATGTTATACAGACACAGCCGAGCCTGGCCTCCTGACCTGCCACATACACTGTAACTTGTGATGACTGGAACATATTTCAGTGTATCTGTAATGTGCACAATGTGCTTAACGACACAATTAAAGCATTATAAACCATAGGATTATATGAACATAAGAAATGAAAATTCGAAGCAACAGACATAGCCCAGCGGTGTTTACAACAAGATAATGTGTATCATTATAGCATTGCAGCTGACGTAAGCATTGTGTCACATGTTAGAAAACATAATGTGTGATAGCAGGGTAGTGGCTGTTATGGTGGTATGATATGGTCAGCAAGTGTTGGAGTACAATACAAGGTTGACCTTCATGATAGATGGAGGAGGAGGTATGTTAACACAACAGTATTGAAGTAAACACACGACTTGCAATCACTGATCCTCAGATCCATATTACAAGGTTGTCATTATATAGTATGGGTTCATGTGCTGGTGTAATGGTTTATTGTATGTTAGAGAAGGTGAACACGTTTAGCCAGCCAGGAACTGACTTCTATTACCATCACTACTTAGTGTAAGCAGCCACCGCTGTTGTTATGACACCACCTAACCTGTCAGTCATGGATCAGTCAGGACTCCAGCGTGTCCAA
>NC_092235.1:6521844-6531844 GCF_036320965.1 Panulirus ornatus | reverse complement strand
CCAATACCTACAGTTTTGTAATTAAAGAAAAAATATTCTTGAGCTTACTTATTGACGAGTCACTTATGCTAGTTAACTTTGTTTTCAAGCTCATTATTGTTAGAGTATTTCCCATCATCTCTTATCTGCATAATCACTTCATCAGGATCATTAGGCTTACGTGGACCAATTACAGGATATGTATGTAAATATGTTGCTTTAATGTTAAAGAATGAAATATGTCCTGTTTGATATGGCATGAATGTTGATGAAACCGTCCAGTTGATTTGGTCCCTAACATTGTGTTTAATGTTACCTATATATGTTATTGTTCATAGATGTCTCAAGTCGTCCGTACAATACTTCATCCTTGGGAAAAACATTAAAAAACAAGTTTTAGATTATTTTCTTCTTTTTTTAAACTGAAAACTCACTGTAAAGTTTTCGTCAACAAACAGACAGCCAGACAGCGCAAGGGTAATTAGTACCACCAGCTGTTGACAACGCGCACAATTAAAGCAGTCATTGCTCACGCGAGATTACTCCTGCTTTCCTGTCTTTCTTATATAGTCTTTGTACAACTACACACACACACACACACACACACACACACACCATTATATTTCCACTACAAGCTACATTACACTCTCCACTAGAGGCAATTCTGCCCAGTGTACACCCTCTATGGCTACCTGCCATCATCACTATGTTGGTGTTTCATCTTCACTACACTAGTGCTTCAACTTCACTATGTTAATCTATCATCTAGGATATTAGATCAATGAGGAAACAAGAGTCGACTATATTTTTGTGTGGCTTCACTATATTTTTGCAAGTGCTGGTCTATGAAAGTTTACTTCGTCAAGTAAATCACTCATCTCACCAGATCGCAGAAATGACTCACGTCCGCGCTGCACATCGGTACCCTGGCAAGGAATCCTTCCTTGAATTTTTCGAGGCTCACATCCAGCAAACCGGGGCTGTTAAAGATTGTATAAGCCGAACTGAGCTATATTTGCGATACTGTGAATTCTGCGAAGGGTTCGGGTACGAGAAAGCTGCCGTCCTGAACGTCGGCAGAACACTGGGACGGTGGGGCATCAAGGCAGATCGCAGACTTGGAGGACGCAACGGCCGCCACCAGGAGTACGCCTACACCAGAATTGCCTGGTTGTCCAGCAGTGAGGGCCTGGCCCAGGGAGGAAAGCGGTGCCTTCCACAATGCCAAAGGCCTTCCAGGAAGAGATCACGTCTGGATATCGAACCCGTGCACGAGAGAGTAGTGGTGAAGATCCAGACTCGGCATCAAGATGATGATGACCTGTGCGAAGGCGGACCCAGCGAGGAAACTGGTGTAGTTGACACAGGAGCAGCCGCCATCCCCATCAATGTTTCTTTGGCTCCCACCAAACAACGGGGCAAAGTGATGCCTACCACTGAATTGGTGACCTTGATCCCCTACTTCTATGGGGATGAATCAGGCCTGGTGGATCCCGACGTACTCGTACTGGTCGTCGATGAAGACCCTGATGTGTCCGTCGCTGCGACTGGAGGATCTGCAGCACCTGCAGCAGCAGCCGACCCTAAAGCTGAAGCGGCCGTGTTGAAGATTAAAGTCCACACCACCAACATTCATCCCTGAAATTCCTTGAACCTTAAGTTCCCGTCGCTGAGATTGGAGAAGCTGCTCCTCCTCCAGCAGTCGACCCTGTTATACCCGGTCCTCAGAAGACACTTCCTATGGCAAAAGTTCTCATTCAGTTGCAAATTATTGGCAAACTATTTTACGGATGAAGCGGTTATCATAAAGGATTAAATCCTTAGGAAAAGTTCCTGCTATTTATGAGTCCCATCTACTGGGGTGAAAAAAAAATTAAAAATAAAAAGAATACATCCATTCTGTTGGGTGCCATAAACATGGCACAAATGGACCCTAAGTCGAACTGCTGACCTCCTAGTGGTAGGGTCCGGGCAACTTTGAGGGAACATTAACCTTCAAAGGCTAACAGCAGTCGCACAAAAACAATAAAGATTAATCACTATTAGTCATTTACAATAATCATAGACGATGGTTATAGCCTCGCCCAATTATCATCTCATTCGCTGTGAAGGAAATCATAGGCGACTCTGATTGCACCTACATCTATCAGTTTACTTATTTATTCAACCATCTATCTATCTGTCTATCGTCCTTGTTTGAAGATTTTCTGTATCATGTAAATCTCAGCCATTGAAATGTCCTGAGATCAATGTCGAAGTGAATGAATGAATTCTAGTTTGGACTGAAATACTTAGCCCCGTTTTTGCACTTTCCTTCACCATTTGTCCACCATTCATTCCCCTTAAGAATCTACGAACTAACTTCAGAGTTGCATTACAAACATAAGAAACATGTCACCAACTCACTGTTTTGTTGACATTTCTAACTATATTACATCTGTCAGTTTCTAACTGCGATCATCGGATGATTATCTTTATATATTTTGCTGCTGTTCAAGTTCCTACACGAGAATAATAAACCAGACCTTGTTTTCATCATGTAACATGGAGTTCAAGAAGAAAGTCTATAGATGAGAAAAATCCAATGGCATAAATTCAATTAATTAGATTACACGCAGAATATTCGCCCTTCTTGACCAACACCATTTCAGAAGTAATGGTTGCTCGAACATCGGCAGTTGAGACGAAGAAAGAAAAACAAAAATATGTTCAGTAAAACTATATTAGTACAAAGACAATGTTTCGTATGTACCAATATGAAAGATGATATATAGTCTGTACTAATATCCAAGACAATATCGGCAGCAAGTATGAATTATGTACATGTGAAGGTATATATATATATAGGTATATATATATATATATATATATATATATATATATATATATATATATATATATATATATATATATATATATATATATATATATATATATATATATATATATATATATATATATATATATATATATATATATATATATATATATATATATATATACAGCTCAGATTGGGGTGTATAAATGTGTGTTGATGTAACCAAGATGAAAAAAAAGAAGAGATAGGTAGTATGTTTGAGGAAAGGAACCAGTATGTGTAAATCCATTCCGCTTTAGGGAAAAGAAGTTTAAGAGATCCTATACAGGTATATAAAGTTATTGTAATGGCATCCCTTTAAGCTTAATATTTTTACTTCCTGTAACTAGTTCGAACAATTAAAACAATATTCAGCATTGTGATTTAAGTGACTGACTTTAGGATGCATTTGGATCTGTCAAATATTGTATTTAGCAAATACTTCAAATTTCAATTGACCCGTTCTATATTTTTATTCATTTCATCTCAGTTTTATCACCTTTCTGTTACTGTTTAATATCAACAGTAGCCCGTCTACGTAGTTGGGGCTCTGAAGCAAAGGAAACTTTTTCTAGCCTAGGTTAGGGTAGCATCTAAACCAAACCTAAATGACCTTACCTTAAAAATATGTTCAGACAGTACCTTCTGAAAATATTTCTTAAGGTAAGGGCGTGGGGATTAGTTTAGCTGCTAACTAAACCTTAGCTAGAAAAAGTTTGCTTTAAAGCCACAACTAATTGAAAGGCCTACTTTAAGTGGTGATACTGAAATTCATTTGCTCCAGTGTGCTCCTCTGTCCGTTTGTTTTATGTCCATCTAAAGATGCATACGTTCAATTTTTGATGTAGATTGATTTCCTATATTAGCTTCGTCTACGGAATTCTACATCTTCAGTTCAGCACACCATTGTGGTAATGAAGGGAAAGTCACCACATTTACAAGCCGAGTGCACGTAGCTTATCCCACCTCGTTAGAGAGAAAACTTACCTATATTTGAATCAATGAACGGGAACAGAGAAGACAAAATTTTACTATACATTTATTATACAAATATATATAATTTATATTACATACATTACTACATTTCCTACACTTTCCATCACAAATTTGCTGCGGTTATAACCTTGTAGTTACCATTACCTTACAACCTTAAGGATGGTGGTCTACAACACCTCTAGCTTGATGGAGAAAACGAAAAGTTTCGTTTTACTCTTAAGACAAAAGAAATACGGTAATTCCACTTCACTACCACTAACTACTAGTTATTTTACTTGTTGATTTTCACGGCTAAGATTTTCATCCTCTGAGCGAAGCCATACAATAATCGTCCTTATCTACTCTGAGCATTGGATATTCTCCTGATGATCAAGATTGCTGTTTTGGTTGTCCGTTTCCCTTGTTACTGCTGCGCCTCACTGCACACCTTACATGAGTGCCTTCCACAGTATTAGGGACAGCTGCTGGGCCTCACTGTTGCTACTTCTGGGACGGTTGCCAATCTCCCTCGTATTCCCTCATGACCACAGCGCCAAACCGACTCCCGCCATCAGGCCGAGACGCACAAACATTTCTGACAAAGTTGAGACAACCACTTTCGCGTCAGTTTTGACACCAAGTGAATTTATACGACAATTACGTTCAAGATGCTTGGTTTTTCGTTCATGGATTGAACAGAAGCAACCAACGATGGTTGCTACTGCCCAATCCATGAAGTCCCCCCCACCACGGAAAGGTAACCAAGCTTCGGGGGGGATGGGTGTTTACCCTGACGCCAACGGAGAAACTCAATATTAGTGCAGAGATCTTTTCCTCGGTAAAGAAAGTGTAGCCGGACTCCGCCCTCATGAGGTTACTGCACGACAGCAAAGATCACCCTTTGGTAGGCTGTGCTATAGGCAGCAGAGCTAGGTCAAAGATCTCACTCCATAAGTGAACTTATATAGATTCCTTTTTTTAACATTTTGTTCTGTCTATAAGGATCTCATCAGTTCTTCTCCAGTGAAAGCAAAAAATCATCGAGAAATTCATTTGCTTCCTCAATATCAGGATCTTGTGGCTCTGTGTGGGGGACGGGGCTGGTGGGCTGTGTGTCTGGCTGTGTCTGGAGAGCGGGGCTGGTGGTCTCTGTGACTGGTTGTGTCTGGGGACCGGGGCTGGTGGTCTCTGTGACTGGTTGTGTCTGGGGAGCGGGGCTGGTGGTCTCTGTGACTTGCTGTGTCTGGAAAGCGGGGCTGGTGGTCTCTGTGCCTTGCTGTGTCTGGGAAGCGGGGTTGGTGGTCTCTGTGACTGGCTGTGTCTGGAGATCAGGGGAAGTCTTGGGTATAAATTTCAATATACTGTGAGCGATATCGTCTCTCAACCGATTCCTCTCGATCTTCTCTTGCACGGCCTTCATAATACGTTTGGGCGGCTTTCTCCATTTTCTTTGCATTTCAGTTGGTGATCCTGCGCCATCGAGCCACATGATACCAGAATAGTATCGTTCCTGTTTCCCAACGGGTCCAATCTTGGTGTCACACATGATGCCGAGGGAACCCAAATGGCGGCCGATGTTTACGTTGGAAGCCACGGGCTCGTTATGTATCTTGCAGTAACTTTCATACCGTTGCTGCAGCTCTTTCCTGCTAATAAGGTACCGCTTCATAGTAATAGTCTTTCCCTTCATTTGAACGAAGGTATTCATGAAACTAACAAAGGAAGCCTTTCCTTTGTAATCCCGTTTGTAGTAACAGAAAGCCATTGAAGACTTGGATTGGGTCAGGCGAAGTTACACAGACTAACAAGACAGTCCTATAATCAATGGTCCTGTATCAGCACTGAACTCGAAATACGTCAGAACGACAATTTCAACCCAGGGCTGGAGGGCCAATTGATGATATTCTCACGTCTTGCTCAACCAAGTAACCTCGGTTAGACCTTGTTTATATTTAAATATAGTAAAGCTAATATAGTGAAGCTTGATGATTCTATTTATATGTAAGTTGCAATGTAGTTTGTATATATATATATATATATATATATATATATATATATATATATATATATATATATATATATATATATATATATATATATATTTTTTTTTTTTTTTTTTTTTTTTCAATAATGGATGGAACTTGGCTCCTAAGGTGATTTTGTTGTTGGAGTGGGACCTCCAGCCATTCTGTCCACCTTTTCCCTTTCTAGACATGTGGTGGTGCATTGGGTAGTGTGGCAACCTTCGTCTTCATCTTTTTGGGTGCAGGCTTGCAAACCTCGTGGAGTAGTTGTGGGGTTTGCTTCTTTGCTGTACCCGACATAGCCATCTGGGTGTAGCTATCTACCCGTGCTGGTGGGTCAGCCAGCATAGCTACACGCTCACTCGGTACCTGGGCTGGTGGACGAGCAGCCTTCCTTTCTTCCATGGCTACAGTCTGCCTAACGACCTGGGGTTGTGGAGCAGCCATCCTTACTACCACCCAGGTTGGTTGGGCAGCCTTCTTTCGTTTCTTTGCTACACACTTCTGGTTGGGCTGGTTGGGCAACCTTCTTTTTCCTCTTCTTCGATACAACCTGCCAACCGAATTCGTCTGCTGGTGGGTCCGTTTCTTTCATGGATACAACCTCTGTAGCCACTTGGGCTGGCCGGTCAACCTTCGGTTGTAGGTAAAAGTATATATATAGAATAATGTGGTTATCATCAGCAGCCAGAGGCCATTCCTCCCTCCTTGCCTGCAGAGTTCTTGATTTTCTGGAAAGTTCTACGAGATTCTGGTAAGATAAATACCATTGAGAGGACGTTGTTAGGGGACAGTCAGGTTCAGTTTAGAGTTGGTTGTGGGATGGTTCTTTTACTGTGTCGTATCAGCCAGATGGGTATTTCTTTTCACAGTTTTCGTTAAAGTTTGTTTTCTAGAAGCATAATCTAGAACACTATTTTCCATATGTTTATCATTTTTCTTGTTATAGTTTCATTATAATCATTAGTTTTGTTATTGTTGACTTTCAGATATTTGATGTTATGTTTGTGATTCCCGTGGAAGCGTCTGACATCTTGCTAGAAGACTTTCTGGTCACAATATTTCTGCACTGGGGAGTTGATCGTATTCTTTTATTGCAGGTTTTGTTATTATCTTGCTTTACATTAAGGTCTACTGGAGGTTTTCCCAATGCTGGTTGAACATATGTCCAGCAACAGGAGATAGCGTAAGATACAGTATTGATGAAACTTATCTATCTATATACCTATCTAAATATCGCTCTATCAGTCTATCAATCTAACTTTGCACATATCTATCTATCTTTATCTGAAAGTCAACAATAATAAAATCATTGATATATGAAGTATAACAATGTCCTCTCAATGGCAATTATCTCACCAGAATCTTCTAGAACCTTCCAGAAAACTATGAACTCTGCAGGCAAGGAGGGAGGAATGGTCTCTGGCTATTGATAAAACCATATTATTCCATAAATATGTTTATATATACATATTTATATATATATATATATAAATATATATATATAACGTACAGAATAATGCGGCCATTATCAGTATCGAAGAAAACTGAAAAGATGAGGTCCCACCGAGATTCGAACTCGGATTGCTGGATCCAAAGTCCAGAGTGCTAACCCTTACACCATGGGACCTGATAAGAAAAGATGTGATTTCATCTAAATGTTTTACATATAATCAACCAGAGGCCATTCCTCCCTCCCTGCCTGCAGGGTTCAAGGTTTTCTAGAAGGTTCTCGAAGATTCTGGTAAGATCATTACCTTTGAGAGGTCGTCGTTAGATGACAGTCAGGTTCACTCTATGGTTGGTGTTTGTAGTTGGTTGTCCGAGGATGTTGTTATACTTGATCAATTTTGTAATTGTTGACTTTCAGGTAGGAAGTACTCATTTACGATGCATCCTTGTACTCACAACAACCTTATGAGTCACTTCAAGATTTATCTTCACTACAACTTTATCTTCACTACACTATTAAGGTTGAAGTCAATGGTCACATTCACTACAATCTCAACACGACTGGTCTTATACCTAACCCATATTATCACTACATCCATGTACATGTATTTCTTGCAGAATAACGCAGATATCAATGATTTCTGTGAAAGTTGACATATACAGCCTTACGTATCTATCGATCTATCTAACATCTGTTTTTTGCCGATCTATCTATCGATCTATCTATCTATCTATCTTTCTTAATCAGAAAGACAACAACAATATCATTAATGATCGTATAACTACGTCCTCTCAATGGCAGTTCCTACCCAGAATCTTCGAGAACCTTCTAGAAAAGGGAGGAATGGTCTCTGATTATATGTAAAGCAGATGAAATCACATCTGTTCTTATCAGGTCCCATGGTGTAAGGGTTAGCACTCTGGACTCTAAATCCAGCAATCCGAGTTCGAATCTCGGTGGGACCTCACCTTTTCAGTTTTCTTAGAAACTGATGATGGAACTGAGCCATATAGTTGACCTTCGATGGACATATATTTCTTACGGCCCACCATTTTATTTAAGTATGAAGATCTCACGACAGAGAGGAAACATGTGATATTCAAAATCAAAAGCCGCAATTGCCCTCATGGTAAAGGTCGACATGTTTGCAGACAGATGACACAGACATGTGAGAAGTTAGACAAATATGGACGTTCCTGGTTGCTGTATAGCCTAGGTTTATTATCACTTGTAATGAAGAAGAAATGTTGCACATTATTCCACACCTTTTTATTTAAGCTAGGTTAGGCTAGGATGAGTAGGGTCCATAACGTAACAGAGCTGGGAAATGCATCATATCGGATCTGTATTTGTGCAAAATGGCGCAAGTTTGTGGAAGTGATTTACGCAATGCCGGAGAGAATCCACCTCCACCAGAAATAATGTCTCAGACCTTACAATATCTGCTGTTGGACGAACAGGGGACATTAGACCAATATATTCCTGTAGTTTACTGCTCTTCCCAAACACGCAGCAAGACATTCGTAAAAGCGTTAAACTGAACTTTTCCATCGGTTTTCATGTCTTTAATTACTTACACCAGTTCCAACAGATGGAAAAAATCATTTGAAAAATCAGAAATTATTTGCCTATAAAAAGCATTTTGATCGATCGTACCAAATATTCAATTATTTCTGTACCCGACAAAATATTCAGTCACTCCTATATCCGACATTTTTCCTGCTGGCTGGTGCCGTTAAAGTCATATGGTAATTTACCGCAATTAGATTATAGATATATTCATCTATATGGAATGGCTCAGCGTGAAGAAACATATATATTTTCACTAAATCCTCCTCTTCACTACACTCCCATCTTCACTACATAGTTCTAACACAACATCTTGACTACACCATTGTATGACCACATTATCATATCATTGTGTTCTTATCTTCACCACAGCCTCGGCAAAATTGATGTTTTCTTTACACATCAGGGTAGATGGCCATCTTTATGATGACAGAGAACACACATAACATATTAAACCACTTATCTTTAGTCACTTTAATCTAATTTCTCCTGATAAAAACGAATTAGGGAGCGGGGGGCTGGAAATCCTCTCCTCTCTCTTTTTTTTTCTTTTTTTTTTTTTCCAAAGGAAGGAACAGAGAAGGGGGCTGGATGAGGATGTTTCCTCAGAGGCCCAGTCCTCTGTTCTTAACGCTACCTCGCTGACGCGGGAAATGGCGAATAGTATGAAAGAAAGAAAGAAAAACGAATTATAATGACAATCCTTGTGTTCTCTGATGGGACATTGTACGGGTGAAGGAACTGTTGTCAGGCACATGTATTAAACTATTGAGAAATAAACTTAACTGTATTAAAGTATTGACTTCACTATATTAGACTTCTCTATATTAAGCTATGCCAGGATATGATCAGTTCCCAGGTTATATAAGGCGGGAGCCAGGACCGAGAGCATCATTTGAGCTGTGACCTCTGTCGAGTGAACATCTCTGCTCCGCCTTGCAAGCTCCCTCAACCTTTCCTCGAACACTTCAATATAATAATGTTCACCAAGAAGGTAGGACGATCCTCCTTTGTCCAGGAGATGGAATTTGAATATGTCCATGTATTTGACATGGGCTATGGCTGTGTGGACATGGAAGTGGAATACCCAGACGTGGAAGTGATGGATGGAGTGGAATTTGGCTGTGTGGATATGGAGGTGGA
>NC_092235.1:6509907-6521744 GCF_036320965.1 Panulirus ornatus | reverse complement strand
CTGCAATACCATCCAAACCTGCTGCCTTCACTACCTCTTCTCTGTTTACCAAATCATTTTCCCTAAACCTCTCACTTTCCACACCACCTCGACGAAAACACCCTATATCTGCCACTCTATCATCAAACACATTCAACAAACCTTCAAAATACTCACTCCATCTCCTTCTCACATCACCACTACTTGTTATCACCTCCCCATTTGCGCCCTTCACTGAAGTTCCCATTTGCTCCCTTGTCTTACGCACTTTATTTACCTCCTTCCAGAACATCTTTTCATTCTCCCTAAAATTTAATGATACTCTCTCACCCCAACTCTCATTTGCCATTTTTTTCACCTCTTGCACCTTTCTCTTGACCTCCTGTCTCTTTCTTTTATGCATCTCCCACTCAATTGCATTTTTTCCCTGCAAAAATCGTCCAAATGCCTCTGTCTTCTCTTTCACTAATACTCTTACTTCTTCATCCCACCACTCACTACCCTTTCTAATCAACCCACCTCCCACTCTTCTCATGCCACAAGCATCTTTTGCGCAATCCATCACTGATTCCCTAAATACATCCCATTCCTCCCCCACTCCCCTTACTTCCATTATATATATATATATATATAAAAAAAAAAAAAAAAATATATATATATATATATATATATATATATATATATATATATATATATATATATATATATATATATATATATATATATATATATATATATATATATATATATATATCAGGGTATTAGGTACAGTAAGGTTGGTTCAATCCATTGACAGCACGTCGACTCCGGTTTACCACATCGTTCCAATTCACTCTATTCCTTGCACGCCTTTCAATCTCCTGCATGTTCAGGCCCCGATCACACAAAATCTTTTTCACTCCATCTTTCTTCCTCCAATCTGGTCTCCCACTTCTCCTCGTTCCCTCCACCTCTGACACATAAATCCTCTTGGTCAATCTTTCCACACTCATTCTCTCCATGTGACCAAACCATTTCAAAACACCCTCTTCTGCTCTCTCAACCACACTCTTTTTATTTCCACACTTCTCTCTTACCCTTACATTACTAACTCGATCAAACCACCTCACACCACATATTGTCCTCAAACATCTCATTTCCAGCACATCATCCTCCTGCGCACAACTCTATCCATAGTCCACGCCTCGCAACCATACAACATTGTTGGAACCACTATTCCTTCAAACATACCCATTTTTGCTTCCAAACATTCTTCAAGGCCCCAGAATTCTCGCCCCCTCCCCCACCCTATGATTCACTTCCTCTTACATGGTTCCATCCGCTGCAAGATCCACTCCCAGATATCTAGAACACTTTACTTCCTCCAGTTTTTCTCCATTCAAACTTACCTCCCAATTGACTTGACCCTCAACCCTACTCTAGCTAATAACCTTGCTCTTATTCACATTTACTTTCAGCTTTCTTCTTTCACACACTTTACCAAACTCAGTCACCAGCTTCTGCAATTTCTCACCCGAATCATCCACCAGTGCTGTATCATCAACGAACAACAACTGACTCACTTCCTAAGCTCTCTCATCCACAACAGACTGCATACTTGCACATCTTTCCAAAACTCTTGCATTCACCTCCCAAATAGCCCCATCTATAAACAAATTAAACAACCATGTAGATATCACACACCCCTGCCGCAAACCAACATTCACTGAAAACTAATCACTTTCCTCTCTTCCTACACGTACACATGCCTTACATCCTCGATTAAAACTTTTCACTGCTTCTAACAACTTACCTCCCACACCATATATTCTTAATACCTTCCACAGAGCATCCCTATCAACTCAATCATATGCCTTCTCCAGATCCATTAATGCTAGATACAAATCCATTTACTTTTCTAAGTGTTTCTCACTTACATTCTTCCAAGCATACACCTGATCCACACATCCTCTACCACTTCTGAAACACAATACTTTTCTAAGTATTTCTTACTTACATTCTTCCAAGCATACAACTGATCCACACATCCTCTACCACTTCTGAAACCACAATGCTCTTCCCCAATCTAAAGCTCTGTACTTGCCTTCACCCTCTCAGTCAATACCTTCCCATATAATTTCCCAGGAATACTCAACAAACTTATACCTCTGTAATTTGAGCACTCACTTGCAATGGCACTATGCAAGCATTTCGCCAGTCCTCAGGTACCTCACCATGAGTAATACATACATGAATTAACGTTGCCAACCAGTCAACAATACAGTCACCCTCTTTTTTAATAAATTCCACCGCAATACCATCCAAACCCGCTGCCTTGCCGGCTTTCATCTTCTGCAAAGCTTTTACAACCTCTTCTCTGTTTACCAAATCATTTTCCGTAACCCTCTCACACTGCACACCTCCTCGATCAAAGCACCTTATATCTGCCACTCTATCATCAAACACATTCAACAAACCTGTAAAATACTCACTCCATCTCCTCACATCACCAGTACTTGTTATCACCTCCCAATTAGTCCCCTTCACTGAAGTTCCCATTTGCTCCCTTGTCTTACGTACTTTATTTACCTCCTTCAAAAACATCTTTTTATTCTCCCTAAAATCTAATGATAATTTCTCTTCCCAACTCTCATTTGCCCTCTTTTTCACCTCTTGTACCTTTCTCTTGACCTGCCTCTTTCTTATATACATCGCCCACTCATTTGCAGTTTTTCCTGCAAAAATCGTCCTAATGCCTCTCTCTTCTCTTTCACTAATACTCCTACTTCTTCATCCCACCACTCACTACCCTTTCTAATCTGCCCACCTCCCACGCTTCTCATGTCACAAGCATCTTTTGCGCAAGTCATCACTGCTTCCCTAAATACATCCCATTCCTCCCCCACTCCCCTTACGTCCTTTGTTCTCACCTTTTTCCCATCTGTACTCAGTCTCTCCCGGTACTTCTTCACACAAGTCTCCTTCCCAACCTCACTTACTCTCACCACTCTCTTCACCCCAACATTCTCTCTTCTTTTCTGAAAGCCTCTTCAAATCTTCACCTTCGCCTCTACAAGATAAGTATCAGACATCCCTCCAGTTGCACCTCTCAGCACATTAACATCCAAAAGTCTCTTTTTAGCGCGCCTATCAATTAACATATTGAATACATATTGTTGTGGAGTTAGATTTTTCCTTAAATCAGGAAGTGCTGCTGCAACTACCTTCTGAACATCCAATGTGGCCGCAGGGTATTCTATATTAAACACCCTATGTCGTAGACGACAATACAACATAAATACTATGAACAAAAATATGAGTGCAATAGACGATAAAAAATAATTGAAATTCCAGATATATGAGAAGTGTACTTAAAAGGTACAAAAGCCAGAACATCTATTGTAGAATCTAGATCGTTCTGAACCATAGATGGAAGATTTTGGATCTTTACTTCATTGATGATTGATAAGTTGATGTTTTGGGGGATTCGTCCTGAACTCGGGATAGTTCTATCAATTTATCCCAAATGATGATCATGAGTGCCGAACAATTTGAAACTGGAACTGATGAGAGTACATTGTTGTCCAAACTGAATGTGTCGCAGAAACAAATAAGATTTGGGATGATTAGGTGGGCAATGAATAAGAACATTTTGTGGGTCTGGGAAAACAGTAAGTGATACTGGTCCATACTTTCAATCCAAGGTTCATTAACAACCATTTCTTTAAAGGAACAAGAATGAAGAACATTTTGTTGATGCCCAAAAAGTAGTTGGTACTCACATGAATTTGTTTGTAAATTATGGAAAACCATGGTATTGGGGGGGGGGGGCAAGTCAAGTTTTCAAGCAATGGTTTATGGTTGTTCCTCCTACACAAGTCCCATAGGAGGAGAAACCGGTGAAAATAACTCGCGAGGTGGAGCAACACATGGCGGCTATCAAACAGCTCGAGTCTCTTGGTGTACTGAGTTTAATAACAGCGGTGAACCCAAACATCTGTTTCGCCTGCCGACGTGGCAAACCCGCAGGCAACAATGACGTGTCAGGCACAGCTTATTTGTGCACCGACCTATGAACAAACATATATTTTATACCCAAATTAATGTAAATTCCTATATAATAATAAATCAAATATCAACACCCTTTAAAGTCTCAATACAAATAATCTTGGTAATCCCATTTTCCCTCACAAACCGAGTCATCCAAGTTCAAACCCCTGGCGTCAACATCATTCAAACCCCTGGCGTCAACAATGGCACAATGCTAAATCATCCAAGGAGGGATGTGCAATCAATGTTGAATATATATCATATAAGAGAAAGTTCATGTTATCAGCAAGGACGATAGTCTTTTGCAACTCTTTTGTATAACTAAAATGGAATGGTATTACGTTCACAAGGCTGTAAGTATTGGAGTCAGTGAATGGTATGTGGATAATGACCGCTTCGAGGATCACGTCAACCGTTAGTAAGGAGTAATAACTGGCCACGTGATGCAGAGGGAGAGCTGGGGTGCAACCGAATTTCGTCATTGCTTGTTTAATGATACGTGTGAGTTCCGAGACGGAATAAAAAATGATGGTGTGACAACTTGGTTTACCAGATTATCAACATCTTCCAATAAGTCAGTGAAATAATGTGCATAATAAGTGATCTGGGCATATAAACTATCAACATATGTGGAAATAGTCACTATAGCATATATAGTATTAACAGACTTTGACAGTAGTTCTACCTGTTGTGTCAAGTTATTAACAGTTAACATTATGTCATTCAAATATTTAGAATGTTGTTTTAAGATCTTAACCTCAACCTTAATATACCTGTTGTTAAGTTGTTGAAATTGTAAGGATCTAATCTGATTCCTAACTGAATTAAGTTCTTCCTGAGTAGCAATACCAAACAAATGTGATTGGAGGAACCCTACATCATTAAGCAGACCTCTCGTGCTTTTCCGTTGCTTTTTCGTGTTCATCCTGGCATTAGTATTTACTGGAGATTCAATGTCTTGTATTATGTCATACAGTATCACGCAGGTACTATTCAGTTTCCACGTTCACTGGTTTAACAAGTTGGAGGAGGAGCAACACTAGAGTTTCTGATGGACGCACTGGTGTAAAACTTGAGTAGGGTAGCTTTACTGAATTATCGTAAGTGTAGGGTAGACCCTCCAGGCCCAACTTAACTGTGTCCCTCACGAGGCGGACCCCGCGGGGAGTCGTGAGAAGGGCTCCTGGTACTGCCATGGTGTCATATACAGGAAGACACCATAAGGACATGAGAAGGAAGAACCTGTAAAATGATAAACTTAGCAACTTCTTAAAGGCGAGGTCTTAATGAATACTGATGTGTCTCTGGTGGTGTTGTGAGGGTGGTCGGTTGTGGTGTGGGGACAGTCTGAACAGTGGTAGAAGTTGGTTGAGTGACATTATTTGGGATTTGAGGAGTGTTGTCTTTTGTGGTACCGGGATGATCATGTTCAGAATACTGTAAAACTTTCAAGTGGTCCTCATGTTCTTCACGAATGTCACCTGTATTTAGATGCCGAACCCTAAACTTATGTCCCTTTAAATGAGCTAAGACTCTATAGGGACCAGAACATTTTGGGTCAAGTTTAGGAACCTCACTTGTAGAGTTAAATTCCTGCACCATTACCAAGAGTCCGGAAGCCACGTACCTTTGATGGTTTCGCGGATTTATCAGCCTGGCTCGTGAAGGTTGTAGTGGCTTCACCTAGATTTTCCTTGATCCTTTGATGAATCAATTGAGTCGTGCGATATTTTTCCACTACAACTGATTTCTGGGCCGCTGGACATGAAGGAGGGGACGCTATTATGTCATACGGCAACACTTTATCAAAACCATGTAAGGCGTAGAAGGGTGTGTCTCCAGTTGACTTATGATATGCAGAGTTTAATGAACATTGGGCATCAGACAGGTATTCATCCCATTCATCATGATCAAAATTAATGTTGGTGGGAAGACACTGGAGGATCTTACGGTTCAACCTTTCTGCCAGGCCATTCGAGGCTGGGTGATGTGCCATTATATTACATTTATTTATGTTATACAATTTACAGAGTTCTTCTAATAATGAGTTATTAAATTCCCCTCCATTATCTGTGACTAAAATCTTCGGCGCATTATGTCTTTATGAGTCCCTGCACAAGACTCCCTCACTGTGCTAAATATAATTCTCTGACTGGACCAACTGTTTTAGCATCCAAGGAAGATCTTATATCTTCTAGGAATTCTATGACAGGACCTCAGACTGGGTCATCCCGTTGATGCTGTCTCAACCTCTCTACATCAACATCTACGAGGCTATTATTTACAGTAGCTGCACCCACTCTGCGGGGAAAGCGCGTCTGCAATTACATTGGATGAGCCAGAAACAAAACGAAAATCTGGGTCAAATGTTTGTATAGTTAAAAATCACCTCTGAAACTTTCCTGTAGGATCTTGTCTTTGAAAAATATCTAACAGTGCTCTATGATCTGTATAAACTGTAATAGGATGACCATATATGTATTCCTTAAAATGTTTGAGTGCCCAAACAACTGCAAGGCCTTCTAACCCAGTTAATGAGTATTTCGATTCCGTCTTTGAACATGAACGGCTCGCATAGGCTATGGGAAAAAGTCTACCCTTATTTGACTCCTGCATAAGTTCAGCTCCAAGACCCTGTTTAAAAGCATGTGTGCAAAATGAAGGGTTTCTCAAAGTTGGGAAATCGAAGGATAGGCGCCTCGATCAAGTATTGTTTGAATAAGTTAAATGCACTGTAGACCACTGGAATGTAACTTCCTGTTTCAGAAATGAAGTGAGGGGGTTTGTGATCTTCGCGAAAATAGCGATAAATCTTCGATAATATCTTACTGAACTAAGGAAGGATTTGACCTTTGTTGTGGAAGGGACTGGCCATTCTACAATTGTTTTGACTTTATGTGCATTAGGTTGAATACCGTTTTCATCAACGGTGTGACCTAAGTAATTAATTCTTGTTTGTAGAAAGGAACATTTGGATAACTTGACTTTTAGGTTCGCATCCTTAAGTCGTAGAAATACTCTCTCAAGACTTTTGAAATGAAAAGCAATATCTGGAGACATGACAATTATATCATCAAGATAAACCAATACTTCTTTGCCCAACATGTGACGACAAATGTTAGTCATTAACCTTGAGAAGGTGATCACCGGTGAGGAATGAAGACCGAAGGCCATGATGCATATGAACTGCCAATGACCATCTGGCGTACTGAACACAGTCAGGGGGCGGCTTTCCCCTGACAAGGGAATATGCCAAAATCCGCTCAATAAATCCAAAGTTGAAAATACCTTATTGTTACCGAGGCTATGAAGAAGCTCTGATACCACTGGTAATGGGAAACCATCTTTCAAAGTGACCTTGTTGTTGAGTTTTCTAAAATCTATGACTGAGTCTAAAAGTTCCGTCCTTTTTCGGAACGATCAGAAGTGGTGAATTCCATGGTGACCGTGATTCCTCTATAACATTATCTTTCAACATGTCCTGAACAAGTTTGTTTGCTATGTCTCTGTGCGCGTGTGTGTGCCAATCGATAGGCTGGGACGTCAACGGGACGTGTGTTGTTCTCTAAGTTAATAATGTGAACATCCAAATGAGTTCTACCGAGTGGTTCTCCTGATAAGGCAATAGTAGACCTATACTGGTTAAGTAAGTCTGTTAACTGGTCAACATGTTTGGTTAATCCTACCTTGGATATCATGTCAGGGGTGATGGTGGGGAGCTGACTCGAGCCGTGCACTGCTGAGTCAGGTGTAGGAGGAGTAGGTGGTGGTAGTTTAATGGAATGTGAGACTAGACGGATGTTAAACTCATGTAACTCCTCGTCTTGAATTCCCGACTTCAAAATGGAGAATTCCACAAGCTTGGCCCCTCTACGGAGACGGACAGTTGTGGGTCCCGTATTGGCAATGTATATGGTGACCTCTCCATCTGGGGTCTCATGAATAGAGGCGTCCATCATGGATAGTCGTGTGACAGTTAGTGATGAAGGTTCAGCAACTACTCTTAGTGCGAGATCACCCTGACTATGTCTGAGTCCATGATCATTCATCCATGTTCGAGAAAGTGAGAGAGGAACCTTCGTTAATGTGTTACTATGCATAGTCATGTTGGTTTTCAGTTTACCAGGGCAATGATCACGTGGACAAGTAGAAAGGATGCGTATTGTGTACCGTGAAGCAGGGCCAACGTGGGAGCAGATGTATTAATGACGCTAACTGAGTGAGAACTCTTCTCTGACAATGGCAGGAACGTATTATCAACACAAACAACATTTTCATGATAAATAGGACAGATCTTATGTTGTGCCATAGAATGGCGTCCTAGTAACAAGTTAGCAGGAAAAGTTACACCACGAACAATGTAAGGGATTACGGTAATGACCGAGTCGCCTATGCGAATGTTCATTTTAATAGTGCCCCTTACGTCGAGATTTTCATTTGAGATACTTTGAAGGGATGGGTAAAAGTCCGAGCATTGAACAAGTTGAGTGCGCCCCATTAATGGTTGAATAAAATCATAATGAATGACATCTGCTTCAGCGCCACTGTCTAGAAAGATTGTGATTGGCTTATCCTGGAAAGATTGTGATTGGCTTATCCTGGAAAGATTGTGATTGGCTTATCCTGGAAAGATTGTGATTGGCTTATCCTGGAAAGAACCCACTAAATCAAAACTTGTAATGTGAGAAAATGGCGAAGAACGAAAATGTCTTAAGAGTTCCTTATGTGATGGAGTCTTGTCATGAACGAGAGATTGTCATTGTTGATAATGACATGATGAACCTGTGTTAGGTGACGTGTGTCTAGCTAATGCTCGACATTCCGCTGAAGTGTGTCTAGCGTTGCTATGATATGAACACCTGCTTGGTGGTGTTGGGCGCGAGCGGGTGAAGGTCAGCCTGATGTCTGACTGGAGGAAATCATGACTAGGTCGGCAGAATTGTGACGACCGAGGCTGTGATGACATGGGTTGTTGACTGCGTTTGTTGTTCTGGTCGAGGCTCACGTGAGAATGAGTCCCATGTGTAAGGACACACATTCGCTTTATGACCTGGTTGGCCACACCGGAAGCACGTCACTTTATGTGAGTGTTTGTCATCACTGAATCGCTGTATTTGACCGTGAGAAGAATGATTGTGTTGACCACTAGAATGTTACGTCACACTTTGGGAAGCCGACACTCTCCCCAGTGTCTTGGTGTTGGAATATCCACCTTTCTTTTGAGTGTAATTCAACACTTTTGTTACTGACCCACAATGATGTTTCGATGTCCTCATTAAGTAACCGTCGTCTTGCGTCTGGAGGTCAGGTCTTTAAGAATGAAGGTTATGTGTAATAAACGCATGAATGTTTGCACATGAGTTTCAGGATTCATCATGGCTGATATCCAGGGTGAGGATTCATAATCCTGTCTAACTAATCTCATTCTTCCATGTAAGGTACTCCAGTGATCAGGGACTGACGTATCATCCAAGTATGTTGTGTTAAGAGCACGTAAAAGGACGTGTAGTAAACTATCTGAGAATGATTCCTCACAACCTAATGTAAACAACGTTTTCAATTCCTCCCAAGATGTACAGTTTCCAATGTCATCTGAGTCATAAACAACCCTAGCGTAATTGTTAGGCTGGTGGAAATCAATGAGATTTTTAGCAGCCGATATAAGCGCTCTGTCTCCTGAATCACCATTATGTTCAACAATGTCCTCTGCATTTCTAATCCACCGATCAGAATTTGACAGTTTACCATCAAATAACTCGTGTGGTTCCCTAGCTTGTTTTAGTGTACAGTTTTTGTGAAGGAATTGGTTGTCCTGAGTTTTTGTGATGTGGAGGGGGAGGTGGGTGTGAGTGTGGTAACGTGTGAGAAGGTTTCTGTGGGTCATCTGTGTCACCAGAATCTGTCAAAACATTTTTGTGTGACGTCGCCATTTTAGAAGGCTGGTTCCGTTTATAATAAGAGATTCTAGGTAATTTACTAAGTACATATGAACCTTTACGATTACCGCGTGCAATATCTTCGGACATGTAATACAATCTTACATAAAGTGTGTAAGTAATAACCCCCCAAAAATATTCAAAATATAATTAACAATATTGACCTAATACAAAATACA
Source organism: Panulirus ornatus (assembly GCF_036320965.1). Taxonomy (NCBI): domain Eukaryota; kingdom Metazoa; phylum Arthropoda; class Malacostraca; order Decapoda; family Palinuridae; genus Panulirus; species Panulirus ornatus. Next base: position 6,511,621 of record NC_092235.1, on the reverse strand, counting down.
TAACATGAATATTATTTGAAAATATTGTAATGAAATAAAGGCAATGAAAAGCTGGCATAACAGTATAACATATGAATACAAGACTCTGTATATGGGAGGTGCACATAATAGTATAACATATCAGTAATGGACTCTATATATGAAAGTAATCATCACTAAAAAGAATAGTACCAATGTATGAAAACATAAGAAAGAATATATGCAAGAATAACTGAAAACTTAAATTAATTTGCTGAACTAAAAAGAGAATAATCATTTCCCCAAAAATTTAAATAGATGTCTATTTTATAGACTAAGAAAAAAAAATCACACAAAAAAAGACACCACAGGTGAACCATTTTGAACCGTTCTTATTGAAAGGGTGATTCGCTCAGAAACGTCTTGGGGGTGCGTAGCGAGGTGCAGACGTGCAGAGTAGCGGGGGCTGAGTGTAGCGAGGTGAAGATGTGTGCAGAGTAGCGGCTCGCGGGGTGCGAGGGAAGACGTGTGAGGTACGACTCGCTGGGTGTACGAGGTAAAAGGGGTGCAGAGTAGCGACCGGAGTGTAGCGAGGTGAAAAATGTGTGCAGGTGCACTCGCTGAGGTGGAGGTGAAGTGTGTGCAGGGGTAGCGATCGCTGGGGGGGAGCGAGGTAAGGTGTGGAGTAAGCGACTCGCTGGGGTACGGGGGAAAATGGTGCAGAGTAGCGACTCGCTAGCAGGAAAATTGAGTGAGGACAAGGGCTGGGGCCACGGATGCTGAGTCGGGATGTCGCCAGGCTGATAGAGTCTTGGGCGGTTGAAAGTGCCCCCCGTTGGTGTTGGGGTGGCTGACCTTTCTTGACACGCGGAGTGAGAAAACACCCCCCCCCGCGGGGGCGCTGTCTTGATCCTTGCAGCAACAGTGTCAGCAATGCAATAAAAGTATCTTCACTGATTGAGGTACGGGTGATGGGAAAAGCGCCCGGGTTGGGGGTTTCCCCTTAAAAAAATCCAGGAGGGAGCGCCCGGACTGTGTCGGGAGGGTTGTATGATGCGGGAACACCAGACAGAAATATGAAGTAGATGTGACGGCGTGTGGGTCACGTGGGTTTTTACGTCACTGCCACCATTTTTAAGGGTTTAGTTTTAGGGAAGGGGAAAACAGGGCTTCTTTGTCGTGGCCTAAAGAAGATCGGCGGCCCTTTTTGATTTATTCCCCAAAAAAACGTGTAGTCCCTTGTAGTCTTGGGCTATAGCTTTACCACTACGACACATCTGGAACGTGTACGAGGGCCGTGTTCCCCTCAGGGGCACACTGGCAGGGGTTATAGGGAATCCCCCTCAACCCCATTCAACAACGGTTCAAATAACAGATCGTCTATGTTCAAACATCCTTATTAACAGTAGCCCGTGGGAAAAAAATGAGCCCGTGGGAACAGCTTAACTCTATGTAACTCACAGTAAAATGATAATGACAAAACCTAATTTAAAAAAATTAAGGAAGTGGCGTGAGTCTTTCAAAGATAAGACATCCACCTTGCATCACATTACCAAATAAACCCCGAGATAATATTATTATTTGAAAAATATGATTAAACAAGTTTGTAGTTTAAAGACATAATTTATCCCCACGACAAAATCAACCAAAAAATATGCCAGCAGGTAAATATGCGACCAATAATGTGTTAGGATGGCATTTATTGAAAAAAACAATAAGCCACCAGCCAATATTGTACCAGACAATGTGTTGTATT
>NC_092235.1:6466268-6509807 GCF_036320965.1 Panulirus ornatus | reverse complement strand
CAAGGGTAGGAAAAACTACAGACACAAAAATGCATTTTTTCACCAGTTTCCAAAGGGACCAAAGAGAGGTAAATTATTTTTATATGAAATGGTGATATATTCATCAATATAAGCGTAGGAAATGAATCTACTGTTCCTTTAGTACTACAGGACCATTGGACCTTGTTGAAACTGCGGCTGGGATTTTCCATTGTGAATATATACATCAAATATACTGAAGTTCTGAGGTGACCAGGTGACTTTCATACTGTCGTATAAATATTACTGCTGATAACAGATGTATAAAGCATGAGAGATGTCTTGGAAAACTGTGCATCCATCAAAAATAAGTCATCAGACGACTTGCATAAAAATTTCAGAATTTGCAGTCATCACTTTTCCAAAGGGAACTTATGTTAATGCTTCCGACTTTGTATGCTGCTTACCCTGATCAAAATTTAGAAGGTAATTCGGATATCTTTTGTTCATAAACCTGAGTTTCATTCAAGTATCTTTTCTTGGATTGTAGTTGTCATATATTTCATTCACGGTATATTTCTCTTATTAAATAAAAAAATCTATGCCCAGTAAAGCCATTGGTCACCATATTTTCATGTTTTACCCTCATTGGCAGTCTGACCTAGTGGCATAGACTATAATGATCATGATGGGATCTTTTTAGTTACTATCATTATATATATTTATATTACATAAATATATATATATATATATATAATATATATTATATATATATATATATATATATATATATATATATATTTATTTATATAATATATATATATATATTTATTTTCACATACATCTCAAAGCAAACACTGATCCACACATCCTCTTCCAACTTCTGAACCACCACTGTCTTCCCAATCTGATGCTCTGTACTGCCTTCACCTCTAATCCAATATTCCTCCCCATCATAAATTACAGGGATACTCAACAAACTTATACCTCTGTAATTTGAGCACTCACTCTTTTTCCCCTTTGCCTTTGTACAATCGGCACTATGCCACGCATTCCGCCAATCCTCAGGCACCTCACCATGAGTCCTACATTACATTACATAACCTTTACCACCAGTCAATACTACACGTCACCCCATTTTTTAATAAATTCCACTGCAACTACATCCAAACTTGATGCCTTTGCCGGCTTTCATTTCGCAAAGCTTTTTACTACCTCTTCTCTGTTTACCAAATCATTTTCCCCAACCCTCATCTTTAGCACCCACCTCGACCAAAAACACCATATATCTGCCACTCTATCATCAAACACATTCAACAAACCTTCCAAATACCTCACTTCCATCTCCTTCTCACATCACACTACTTGTTATCACTCCCCAATTGCGCCCTTCCTGAAATATTAGAACATACTTAGAAAAGCAAAATGGATTTGTATGTAGCATTTATGGATCTGGAGAAGGCATATGATAGAGTTGATAGAGATGCCTCCTGTGAAGTATTCAGATATATGGTGTTGGAGGCAAGTTGGTAAAGCAGTGAAAGTTTTTATCGAGGATGTAAGGCTATGTGTAGTGTAAGGAAGAGAGGAAAGTGATTGGTTCTAAGTGAATGTAGGCTAGGTTTGTGGCAGGGGTGTGTGATGTCTCCATGGTTGTTTAATTTGTTTATTGGATGGGGTTGTTAGGGAGGGTGAAATGCAAGACAGATTTTGGAAAGAGGGCAAGAAGTATGCAGCTGTTGTGGATGAGAGAGCTTGGGAAGTGAGTCAGTTGTGTTTGCTGATTATACCAGCGCTGGGTTGGCTGATTCTGTGAGAAACGCCAGAAGCTGGTGACTGAGTTTGGTAAAGTTTGTGAAAGAAGAAGTTAAGAAGTGTAAATGTGAATAAGAGGCAAGGTTATTGGTACAGTAGGGTTGAGGGTCAAGTCAATTGGGAAGTAAAGTTTGAATGGAAAAAAAACTGGGAGGAAGTAAAGTGTTTGTTGATAATTTGGGAGTGGATTCTGGGCAGCGGATGGAAAACCCTGGAAGCGGAAGTGGATCTAGGGTGGGGGAGGGGGCGAAAATTTCTGGGAGCCTTGAAGAATGTTGGAAAGACGAGAAACATTATCTCGGAAAGCAAAAATGGGTTGTTTGAAGGAATCGTGGTTCCAACAATGTTGTATGGTGCGAGGCCGTGGTGCTATTGATAGAGTTGTGCGCAGGAGGATGGATGTGCTGGAAATGAGATGTTTGAGGACAAGGTGTGGTGTGAGGTGGTTTGAACGAGTAAGTAACGTAAGGGTAAGAGAGATGTGTGGAAATATAAAAAGGCGTGGTTTGGTTGAGAGAGCAGAAGAGGGTGTTTTGGAAATGGTTTGGGACATGGAGAGAATGAGTGAAGGAAAGTTTGACCCAAGAGGTATATGTGTCGGAGGTGGACGGGAACGAGGAGAAGTGGGAGACCAAATTGGAGGTGGAAAGATGGAGTGAAACAAGATTTTGTGATGAATCGGGGCTGAACATGCAGGAGGGTCGAAAGGCGGGCAAGGAATAGAGTGAATTGGCTCGAGTGGTATACCGGGGTTGACGTTTGTGTCAGTGGATTTGAATCAGGGAATGTGAAGCGTCTAGGGTTTAAACCATGGAAAGCTGTGAAGGTGTGTATATTTGCGTGTGTGGACGTATGTATTATACATGCTGTAGGGGGTGGGTTGGGCCATTTCTTTCGTCTGTTTCCTTGCGCTACCTCGCAAACGCGGGAGACAGCGACCAAAGCAAAAAAAAAAAGAACAAATAAAATATATATATGTATGTATATATCTATATATATATATATATATATTATATATATACCTATATATAATATATTATATAATATATATATATATATATATATATTCTTTTCTTTCTTCTTAAAACTACTCGCCATTTCCCGCGTTAGCGAGGTAGCGTTAAGAACAGAGGGACTGGGCCTTTTTGGGATATCCTCACCTGGCGGGGCCCCCCTTGTTCCCTCCTTTTTTGGAAAATAGAGAAAATATATATATTATATAATAATATATATATATATATATATATAATATATAATATATATATATATATATATATATATAAGTTTATATATATATACTAAATTATATATATATATATATATATATATATATGTATATATATTCCTATGAGTCCACGGAAATGCAAACACGAAAAATTCCCACGGTGCACTTTCGTTGTAATAATCACACCATCAGGGGAGACACCAGGAAGAAATATGTTCACTTGAGATACTCGAAGAGACGAAGCTTGGACTCTATTTGGGTAAACATTCGTGATTGTCCAAAACATACAACGAGCGCTTCATAAACTTATATTTTACAAATCTTATCAAAATTAAAGTTATCTATTTGTAAGACCATCACTAATATTAAGATTATAATTCTTTGTGTATTTAATCGATAGATGATTATTGGTATATAAGATCAAGTTACATGAACTTTATCAAATTACTGTACATTGTTGGATAAAATTTGGCTAACAGAAAACAACTAGGCATTATATGGTTAATTTCATAAGACTCAGTCTTTGATGCAATAAACTTATTTTTTTTTTCAAAGTGATAGAGATGGAAAGCAAAAAGGTGTTTTTTTAGAAGTGTATGGAAAAGTTTGAGATAAATTTTTGGTCTGTCAAGGCTTTTATTATGGCGTGCATGACCAATACCTACCCTCATGTATCCAAGATAATGGTTGTATTTAGTGTAACGGAAGCCACTTGAGGAAACATCATAAGCCAATATTCCTGTTTCAGATGAGAGAAGTGGACAGGCGGTAGATACAGTGATTAAATTGTGAAAACTACAATTGACGTTTGTGTAAATAAATTTTATACATTTCCCCTATTTCCATAGACGAGCTTGAACCATTATGTGACATTCAATTTTTCATTTCATTTCAAGCTAGAAGTTTCAGTTTTCTAAATCATTTCTTACATTTATAATATGTATAATATATAATCTGTATGTGTGTAAGGTGTATATGTCTCTGCGTATGTATGTGTATTATATATATATATATATAGTATATATATAATATCTATATATTTATTATTATATATATATATATATATATATATATTATATTTTTTTTTTTTTTTTATTCTTTAGACTTTGTCGCTGTCTCCCGCGATTGCGAGGTATATCTATATTATATATATGTATAATATATATATTTATATATAAACTATATATATTCTATATATCATATATATCTATTTATATAATGTATGTATAAATCGTATTGTCCCTGGGGATAGGGGTTAAACGAATACTTCCGCATTCCTCGCGTGTCGGATGAGGCGACTAGAGGGGACGGGGGGGGCGGGGGGCCCAGAAATCCGCTCCTCCTTGTATTTTTAACTTTCTACAAATGGGAAAACAGGAAGAAGAAGTCACGCGGGGAGTGCTCATTCCTCCTCGAAGCTCAGACTGGGGTAGTCTAAATGTGTGTGGATGTAACCAAGAAGTGAAAAAAGGAGAGTCGTGTATGTTTTGAGTGAAAGGAACCTAGATGTTATGGCTTGAGTGAACGAAACTCAAGGGTTAAAGGGAGAGTGGTTTGGGAATCGTCTTGGGAGTAAAGGTCAGGGGTAGTGAGAGGAAAGAGCAAGGGTAAGGATAGCAGCGTTACTCATGAAACGGAGTTGTGGAGTATGTGATAGAATGTTAAGGAAAGTAAATTTCGATTGATATGGGTAAAACTGAAAGTTGATGGAGAGAGATGGGTGATTATTGGTTGCATATGCACCTGGGCCAAGAGAAGAAAGATCATGAGAGGCAAGTGTTTTGGGAGCAGGCTGAATGAGTGTGTAGTGGTTTTTGATGCACGAGACCGGGTTAAAGTGATGGGTGATTTTGAATGCAAAGGTGAGTAATGTGGCAGTTGAGGGAATAATTGGTATACATGAGGTGTCAGTGTTGTAAATGGAAATGGTGAAGAGCTTGTAGTCTATGTGCTGAAGATAGGACTGTGATTGGGGAGTACCTGTTTAAAAAGCGAGATATACATAAGTTTACGTATTTAAGTAGAGGATGGCCAGAGAGGTTATTGGATTACGTGTAAATGACAGGGCGCCCGAAAGGAGAGACTTTTGGATGTTAATGTGCTGAGGGGGGGGATGAGAGGTGCAATGGGAGGGATGTCTTATCATTAACTGTGGAGGCTAAGGTGACGATTTGTTTGGGTTTTCAGAAAAGAAGAGTGAATGTTGGGGAAGAGGGTGGTGAGAAGTAACGTGGCTTGGGAAGGAGACCTGTGTGAGGAAGTTGTATAGGAGAGACTGAGTGCAGAATAGAAAAAGGTGGGAAAGAGAACAATTGGAAGTAAGGGGAGTGGGGGAGGAATGGATGTATTTAGGGAATCAGTGATGGAATGCGCAAAAAGATGCTTTGTGGCATGAGAAGGTGGGAGTTGGGTTGATTAGTCAGAGTATGTGAAGTGGTGGGCTGAAGAAGTTAGTTATTAGTGAAAGAGAAGAGAGAGGCCTTTGGACGTTTTTTGTAGGGAAAAATGCAATTGAGTGGGAGATGTATAAAAGAAAGAGACAGGAGGTCAAGAGAAAGGTGCAAGAGGTGAAAAAAAGGGCAAATGAGAGTTGGGGTGAGAGAGTATCATTAAATTTTAGGGAGAATAAAAAGATGTTCTGGAAGGAGGTAAATAAAGTGCGTAAGACAAGGGAGCAAATGGGAACTTCAGTGAAGGGCGCAAATGGGGAGGTGATAACAAGTAGTGGTGATGTGAGAAGGAGATGGAGTGAGTATTTTGAAGGTTTGTTGAATGTGTTTGATGATAGAGTGGCAGATATAGGGTGTTTTGGTCGAGGTGGTGTGCAAAGTGAGAGGGTTAGGGAAAATGATTTGGTAAACAGAGAAGAGGTAGTAAAAGCTTTGCGGAAGATGAAAGCCGGCAAGGCAGCAGGTTTGGATGGTATTGCAGTGGAATTTATTAAAAAAGGGGGTGACTGTATTGTTGACTGGTTGGTAAGGTTATTTAATGTATGTATGACTCATGGTGAGGTGCCTGAGGATTGGCGGAATGCGTGCATAGTGCCATTGTACAAAGGCAAAGGGGATAAGAGTGAGTGCTCAAATTACAGAGGTATAAGTTTGTTGAGTATTCCTGGTAAATTATATGGGAGGGTATTGATTGAGAGGGTGAAGGCATGTACAGAGCATCAGATTGGGGAAGAGCAGTGTGGTTTCAGAAGTGGTAGAGGATGTGTGGATCAGGTGTTTGCTTTGAAGAATGTATGTGAGAAATACTTAGAAAAGCAAATGGATTTGTATGTAGCATTTATGGATCTGGAGAAGGCATATGATAGAGTTGATAGAGATGCTCTGTGAAGGTATTAAGAATATATGGTGTGGGAGGCAAGTTGTTAGAAGCAGTGAAAAGTTTTTATCGAGGATGTAAGGCATGTGTACGTGTAGGAAGAGAGGAAAGTGATTGGTTCTCAGTGAATGTAGGTTTGCGGCAGGGGTGTGTGATGTCTCCATGGTTGTTTAATTTGTTTATGGATGGGGTTGTTAGGGAGGTGAATGCAAGAGTTTTGGAAAGAGGGGCAAGTATGAAGTTGTTGGGGATGAGAGAGCTTGGGAAGTGAGTCAGTTGTTGTTCGCTGATGATACAGCGCTGGTGGCTGATTCATGTGAGAAACTGCAGAAGCTGGTGACTGAGTTTGGTAAAGTGTGTGAAAGAAGAAAGTTAAGAGTAAATGTGAATAAGAGCAAGGTTATTAGGTACAGTAGGGTTGAGGGTCAAGTCAATTGGGAAGTAAGTTTGAATGGAGAAAAAACTGGAGGAAGTAAAGTGTTTTAGATATCTGGGAGTGGATCTGGCAGCGGATGGAACCATGGAAGCGGAAGTGGATCATAGGGTGGGGGAGGGGGCGAAAATTCTGGGAGCCTTGAAGAATGTGTGGAAGACGAGAACATTATCTCGGAAAGCAAAAATGGGTATGTTTGAAGGAATAGTGGTTCCAACAATGTTGTATGGTTGCGAGGCGTGGGCTATGGATAGAGTTGTGCGCAGGAGGATGGATGTGCTGGAAATGAGATGTTTGAGGACAATGTGTGGTGTGAGGTGGTTTGATCGAGTAAGTAACGTAAGGGTAAGAGAGATGTGTGGAAATAAAAAGAGCGTGGTTGAGAGAGCAGAAGAGGGTGTTTTGAAATGGTTTGGGCACATGGAGAGAATGAGTGAGGAAAGATTGACCAAGAGGATATATGTGTCGGAGGTGGAGGGAACGAGGAGAAGTGGGAGACCAAATTGGAGGTGGAAAGATGGAGTGAAAAAGATTTTGTGTGATCGGGGCCTGAACATGCAGGAGGGTGAAAGGAGGGCAAGGAATAGAGTGAATTGGATCGATGTGGTATACCGGGGTTGACGTGCTGTCAGTGGATTGAATCAGGGAATGTGAAGCGTCTAGGGTAAACCATGGAAAGCTGTGTAGGTGTGTATATTTGCGTGTGTGGACGTATGTATATACATGTGTATGGGGGTGGGTTGGGCCATTTCTTTCGTCTGTTTCCTTGCGCTACCTCGCAAACGCGGGAGACAGCGACAAAGCAAAAAAAAAAGAAAAAAAAAATATATATATGTATGTATATATATATATATATATATATATATATATATATATATATATATATATATATATATATATATATATATATATATATATTCTTTTCTTTCTTCTAAACTACTCGCCATTTCCCGCGTTAGCGAGGTAGCGTTAAGAACAGAGGACTGGGCCTTTTTGGGATATCCTCACCTGGCCCCCCTCTGTTCCTCCTTTTGGAAAATAGAAAAAATATATATATATATATATATATATATATATATATATATATATATATATATATATATATATATATATATATATGTATATATATATATATATATATATATATATATATATATATATATATATGTATATATATTCCTATGAGTCCACGGGAAATGAAACACGAAAAATTCCCAAGTGCACTTTCGTGTAATAATCACACCATCAGGGGAGACACAAGAAAGAAATATGTCACTTGATATACATCGAAGAGACGAAGCTAGGACGCCATTTGGTAAACATGTGATTGTCCAAAACATACAACGAGCGTTCATAAACTTATCATTTTACAAATCTTATCAAAAATAAAGTTATCTAATTTGTACAGACCATCACTAATATTAAGATTATAATTCTTTGTGTATTTAATGATAGAAGATTCAATGATATATAAGATCAAGTTACATGAACTTATCAAATTACTGTACATTGTTGGATAAATTTGGCTAACAGAAAACAACTAGCATTATATGTTTAAATTCATAAGACTCAGTCTTTGATGCATAAACTTATTTTTTTTTTCAAAGTGATAGAGATGGAAAGCAAAAAGGTGTTTTTCAGAAATGTACTGGAAAAGTTGAGATAAATTTTTGGTCTGTCAAGGCTTTATTATGGCGGATGACCAACTACCTACCCTCATGTATCCAAGATATGGTTGTATTTTGTGTAACGAAGACAATTGAGAAACATCATAAGCCAATATTCCTGTTTCATGATGAGAGAAGTGGACCAGGCGGTATGATACAGTGATTAAATTGATGAAAACTACAATTGACGTTTGTGTAAATAAATTATACATTTCCCTTTTCCATAGACAGAGGTTGAACCATTATGTGACATTCATTTTTCATTTCATTTCAAGCTAGAAGTTTCAGTTTTCTAAATCATTTCTTACATTTTTCATATGTATATATATATATGTATGTGTGTATGTGTGTATATGTGCGTATGTATGTGTATATATATATATATATATATATATATATATATATATATATATATATATATATATATATATATATATATATATATATATTTTTTTTTTTTTTTCTTTATACTTTGTCGCTGTCTCCCGCGTTTGCGAGGTATATATATATATATATATATATATATATATATATATATATATATATATATATATATATATATATATATATATATATATATATATGTATGTATAAATGTATTGTCCCTGGGGATAGGGGTAAAAGAATACTTCCCACGCATTCCTCGCGTGTCGGATGAGGCGACTAGAGGGGACGGGAGCGGGGGGCCAGAAATCCTCCCCTCCTTGTATTTTTAACTTTCTAAAATGGGAAACAGAAGAAGAAGTCACGCGGGGAGTGCTCATCCTCCTCGAAGGCTCAGACTGGGGTGTCTAAATGTGTGTGGATGTAACCAAGATGTGAAAAAAGGAGAGATAGGTAGTATGTTTGAGGAAAGGAACCTAGATGTTTTGGCTCTGAGTGAAACGAAACTCAAGGGTAAAAGGGAAGAGTGGTTTGGGAATGTCTTGGGAGTAAAGTCAGGGGTTAGTGAGAGGACAAGAGCAAGGGAAGGAGTAGCAGTACTCCTGAAACAGGAGTTGTGGGAGTATGTGATAGAATGTAAGAAAGTAAATTCTCGATTGATATGGGTAAAACTGAAAGTTGATGGAGAGAGATGGGTGATTATTGGTGCATATGCACCTGGGCATGAGAAGAAAGATCATGAGAGGCAAGTGTTTTGGGAGCAGCTGAATGAGTGTGTTAGTGGTTTTGATGCACGAGACCGGGTTATAGTGATGGGTGATTTGAATGCAAAGGTGAGTAATGTGGCAGTTGAGGGAATAATTGGTATACATGAGGTGTTCAGTGTTGTAAATGGAAATGGTGAAGAGCTTGTAGATTTATGTGCTGAAGAAGGACTGGTGATTGGGAGTACCTGGTTTAAAAAGCGAGATATACATAAGTATACGTATGTAAGTAGAAGAGATGGCCAGAGAGCGTTATTGGATTACGTGTTAATTGACAGGCGCCCGAAAGAGAGACTTTTGGATGTTAATGTGCTGAGAGGTGCAACTGGAGGGATGTCTTATCATTATCTTGTGGAGGCTAAGGTGAAGATTTGTATGGGTTTTCAGAAAAGAAGAGTGAATGTTGGGGTGAAGAGGGTGGTGAGAGTAAGTGAGCTTGGGAAGGAGACCTGTGTGAGGAGGTACTAGGAGAGACTGAGTGCAGAATAGAAAAAGGTGAGAACAATGGAAGTAAGGGGAGTGGGGGAGGAATGGGATGTATTTAGGGAATCAGTGATGGATTGCGCAAAAGATGCTTGTGGCATGAGAAGAGTGGGAGGTGGGTTGATTAGAAAGAGTAGTGAGTGGTGGGATGAAGAAGTAAGATTATTAGTGAAAGAGAAGAGAGAGGCCTTTGGACGTTTTTTGTAGGGAAAAAATGCAATTGAGTGGGAGATGTATAAAAGAAAGAGCCAGGAGGTCAAGAGAAAGGTGCAAGAGGTGAAAAAAAGGGCAAATGAGAGTTGGGGTGAGAGACTATCATTAGATTTTAGGGAGAATAAAAAGATGTTCTGGAAGGAGGTAAATAAAGTGCGTAAGACAAAGGAGCAAATGGGAACTTCAGTAAAGGGCGCAAATGGGGAGGTGATAACAAGTAGTGGTGATGTGAGAAGGAGATGGAGTGAGTATTTTGAAGGTTTGTTGAATGTGTTTGACGATAGAGTGGCAAATATAGGGTGTTTTGGTCGAGGTGGTGTGCAAAGTGAGAGGGTTGGGGAAAATGATTTGGTAAACAGAGAAGAGGTAGTAAAAGCTTTGCGGATGATGAAAGCCGGCAAGGCAGCAGGTTTGGATGGTATTGCAGTGGAATTTATTAAAAAAGTGGGTGACTGTATTGTTGACTGGTTGGTAAGGTTATTTAATGTATGTATGACTCATGGTGAGGTACCTGAGGATTGGCGGAATGCGTGCATAGTGCCATTAAACAAAGGCAAAGAGGATAAGAGTGAGTGCTCAAATTACAGAGGTATAAGTTTGTTGAGTATTCCTGGTAAATGATATGGGAGGATATTGATTGAGAGGGTGAAGGCATGTACAGAGTATCAGATTGGGAAGAGCAGTGTGGTTTCAGAAGTGGTAGAGGATGTGTGGATCAGGTGTTTGCTTTGAAGAATGTATGTGAGAAATACTTAGAAAAGCAAATGGATTTGTATGTTGCATTTATGGATCTGGAGAAGGCATATGATAGAGTTGATAGAGATGCTCTGTGGAAGGTATTAAGAATATATGGTGTGGGAGGAAAGTTGTTAGAAGCAGTGAAAAGTTTTTATCGAGGATGTAAGGCATGTGTACGTATAGGAAGAGAGGAAAGTGAATGCAAGAGTTTTGGAAAGAGGGGCAAGTATGAAGTCTGTTGTGGATGAGAGAGCTTGGGAAGTGAGTCAGTTGTCGTTCGCTGATGATAGAGCACTGGTGGCTGATTCTTGTGAGAAACTGCAGAAGCTGGTGACTGAGTTTGGTAAAGTGTGTGAAAGAAGAAAGTTAAGAGTAAATGTGAATAAGAGCAAGGTTATTAGGAACTGTAGGGTTGAGGGTCAAGTCAATTGGGAGGTAAGTTTGAATGGAGAAAAACTGGAGGAAGTGAAGTGTTTTAGATATCTTGGAGTGGATCTGGCAGCGGATGGAACCAAGGAAGCGGAAGTGGATCATAGGGTGTGGGAGGGGGCGAAAATCCTGGGAGCCTTGAAGAATGTGTGGAAGTCGAGAACATTATCTCGGAAAGCAAAAATGGGTACGTTTGAAGGAATATTGGTTCCAACAATGTTGTATGGTTGCGAGGCGTGGGCTATGGATAGAGTTGTGCGCAGGAGGGTGGATGTGCTGGAAATAAGATGTTTGAGGACAATGTGTGGTGTGAGGTGGTTTGATCGAGTAAGTAATGTAAGGGTAAGAGAGATGTGTGGAAATAAAAAGAGCGTGGTTGAGAGAGCAGAAGAGGGTGTTTTGAAATGGTTTGGGCACATGGACAGAATGAGTGAGGAAAGACTGACCAAGAGGATATATGTGTCGGAGGTGGAGGGAACGAGGAGAAGTGGGAGACCAAATTGGAGGTGGAAAGATGGAGTGAAAAAGATTTTGTTTGATCGGGGCCTGAACATGCAGGAGGGTGAAAGGAGGGCAAGGAATAGAGTGAATTGGATCGATGTGGTATACCGGGGTTGACGTGCTGTCAGTTGATTGAATCAGAGCATGTGAAGCGTCTGGGGTAAACCATGGAAAGTTGTGTGGGGCCTGGATGTGAAAAGGGAGCTGTGGTTTCGGTCATTATTGCGTGGCAGCTAGAGACTGAGTGCGAACGAATGGGGCCTTTGTTGTCTTTTCCTAGTGCTACCTCGCACACATGAGGGGGGAGGGGGAAGGTATTCCATGTGTGGCGAGGTGGCGATGTGAGTGAATGGGGCAGACAGTGTGAATTCTGTGCATGGGTATACATGTATGTGTCTGTGTATGTATATATATGTGTACATTGAGATGCATAGGTATATATATTTGCGTGTGTGGGCGTGTGTGTGTATACATTGTGCATGGGGGTGGGTTGGGCCATTTCTTTCGTCAGTTTCCTTGCACTACCTCGCAAACTCGGGAGACAGCGACAAAGCAAAAAAAAAAAAAAAAAAAAAAAAATATATATATATATATATATATATATATATATATATATATATATATATATATATATATATATATATATATATATATATATATATATATATATATACATATGTATATATATCTTGACCTCCTGTCTCTTTCTTTTATACATCTCCCACTGAATTGCAATTTTTCCCTGCAAAAATAGTCCAAATGCCTCTCTGAGAAAGGTGCAAGAGGTGAAAAAGAGGGCAAATGAGAGCTGGGGTGAGAGAGTATCATTAACTTTTGGGGAGAATAAAAAGATGTTGTGGAAGGAGGTAAATAAATTGCGTAAGACAAGAGAGCAAATGGGAACTTCAGTGAAGGGCGCTAATGGGGTGATAACAAGTAGTGGTGATGTGAGAAGGAGATGGAGTGAGTATTTTGAAGGTTTGTTGAATGTGTTTGATGATACAGTGGCATATATAGGGTGTTTTGGTCGAGGTGGTGTGCAAAGTGAGAGGGTTAGGGAAAATGATTTGGTAAACAGAGAAGAGGTAGTAAAAGCTTTGCGGAAGGTGAAAGCCGGCAAGGCAGCAGGTTTGGATGGTATTGTAATGGAATCTATTAAAAAATGGGGTGACTGTATTGTTAACTGGTTGGTAAGGTTATTCAATGTATGTATGACTCATGGTGAGGTGCCTGAGGATTGGCGGAATGCTTGCATAGTGCCATTGTACAAAGGCAAAGGGGATAAGAGTGAGTGCTCAAATTACAGAGGTATAAGTTTGTTGAGTATTCCTGGTAAATTATATGGGAGGGTATTGATTGAGAGGGTGAAGGCATGTACAGAGCATCAGATTGGGGAAGAGCAGTGTGGTTTCAGAAGTGGTAGAGGTTGTGTGGATTAGGTGTTTGCTTTGAAGAATTTATGTGAGAAATACTTAGAAAAGCAAATGGATTTGTATGTAGCATTTATGGATCTGGAGAAGGCATATGATAGAGTTGATAGAAATGCTCTGTGGAAGGTATTAAGAATATATGGTGTGGGAGGCAAGTTGTTAGAAGCAGTGTAAGTTTTTATCGAGGATGTAAGGCATGTGTACGTTTAGGAAGAGAGGAAAATTATTGGTTCTCAGTGAATATAGGTTTGCGGCAGGCGTGTGTGATGTCTCCATAGTTGTTTAATTTGTTTATGGATGGGGTTGTTAGGGAGGTGAATGCAAGAGTTTTGGAAAGAGGGGCAAGTATGCAGTCTGTTGTGGATGAGAGAGCTTGGGAAGTGAGTCAGTTGTTGTTCGCTGATTATACAGCGCTGGTGGCTGATTCTTGTGAGAAACTGCAGAAGCTGGTGACTGAGTTTGGTAAAGTTTGTGAAAGAAGAAAGTTAAGAGTAAATGTGAATAAGAGCAAGGTTATAGTCACTATAGCATATATATTATTAACAGACTTTGACAGTAGTTCTACCTGTTGTGTCAAGTTATTAACAGTTAACATTATGTCATTCAAATATTTAGAATGTTGTTTTAAGATCTCAACCTCAGCCTTAATATACCTGTTACTAAGAAGTTGTTGAAATTGTAAGGATCTAATCTGATTCCTAACTGAATTAAGTTCTTCCCGAGAAGCAATACCAAACAAATATGATTGGAGGGACCCTACAAAATTAAGCAGACCTCTCTTGCTTCTCCTCTGCTTTTTCGTGTTCATCCTGGCATTAGTAGTTACTGAAGATTCAATGTCTTGTATTATGTCATACAGAATCACGCAGGTACTATTCAGTTTCCACGTTCACTGGTTTAACAAGTTGGAGGAGGAGCAGCACTAGAGTTTCTAATAGACGCACTGTTGTAAAACTTGAGTAGGGTAGACCGTAAGCGAGGTACGGCCTCCAGTAGTTTTACTAAATTATCGTAAGTGTAGGGTAGACCCTCCAGGCCCAACTTAACTGAGACTGTGTCCCTCACGAGGCGGACCCCGCGGGGAGTCGTGAGAAGGGCGCCTGGTACTGCCATGGTGTCATATATAGGAAGACACCATAAGGACATGAGAAGGAAGAACCTGTAAAATGATAAACTTAGCAACTTCTTAAAGGCGAGGTGTTAATGAATACTGATGTGTGTGTGGTGGTGTTGTGAGGGTGGTCGGTTGTGGTGTGGGGACAGTCTGAACAGTGGTAGAAGTTGGTTGGGTGACATTGTTTGGGGTTTGAGGAATACTGTCTGGTATGGTACCGGGATGATCATGTTCAGAATACTGTAAAACTTTCAAGTGGTCCTCATGTTCTTCACGAATGTCAACTGTATTTAGATGTCGAACCCTGAACTTATGTCCCTTTAAATGAGCTAAGACTCTATAGGGACCAGAACATTTTGGGTCAAGTTTAGGAACCTCACTTGTAGAGTTAAATTCCTGCACCATTACCAAGAGTCCGGGAGCCACGTACCTTTGATGGTTTCGGGGATTTATCAGCCTGGTTCATGAAGGTTGTAGTGGCTTCATCTAGATTTTCCTTGATCCTTTGATGAATCAATTGAGTCGTGCGATATTTTTCCGCAACAACTGATCTCTGGACCGCTGGACATGAAGGAGGGGACGCTATTATGTCATACGGCAACACTTTATCAAAACCGAGGCCATTCGAGGCTGGGTGATATGCCATTATATTACATTTACTTATTTGTACAATTTACAAAGTTCTTCTAATAATAACTTATAAAATTCCCTCTCCATTATCTGCGACTAAAATCTTCGGCGCATTATATCTAAGATATGTTTCTTCAACGTCTTAGCGACCGTGGCTGCGTCTTTATTTTGAACTGAAACTAATTCACAATATCTCGTGAAGGCATCAGTAATTACGTATGTGTAGCCTGCCATGAAACTAGGAAAACCTCCTAATATGCCTATATGAATTCTTTCCCATGGGTATGCAGATAAAGGGTATTTCAACACAGTCTGCGGGGTAGTGGGACTTCCCTTGTGTGTGTTACAGGTTTGGCACCTCAAAATATGATCTGTAATGTTTTTCTGCATCTTGGCCAAAAATACCTCAAACGATTTTGCTTATAGCATGTATCTGCGCCTGGGTGTGCGGCCTGGGTGTGCGGCCTGGGTGTGCGGCCTGGGTGTGAGGCCTGGGTGTACGGCCTAGGTGTACGGCCTGGGTGTGCGGCCTGGGTGTGCGGCCTGGGTGTGGGGCCTGGGTGTACGGCCTGGGTGTACGGCCTGGGTGTGCGGCCTGTGTGTGCGGCCTGTATGTGCGGCCTGGGTGTACGGCCTGGGTGTACGGCCTGGGTGTGCGGCCTGGGTGTGCGGCCTGGGGTCGCCTGTGTGTGCGACCTGGGTGTGCGGCCTGGGGTCGCCTGTGTGTGCGACCTGGGTGTACGGCCTGGGGTCGCCTGGGTGTGCGGCCTAGGTGTACGGCCTGGGTGTGCGGCCTGGGGTCGCCTGGGTGTGCGGCCTGGGTGTACGGCCTGGGTGTATGGCCTGGGTGTGCGGCCTGGGTGTGCGGCCTGGGGTCGCCTGTGTGTGCGACCTGGGTGTGCGGCCTGGGGTCGCCTGTGTGTGCGACCTGGGTGTACGGCCTGGGGTCGCCTGGGTGTGCGGCCTAGGTGTGCGGCCTGGGTGTGCGGCCTGGGTGTGCGGCCTGGGGTCGCCTGTGTATGCGACCTGGGTGTGCAGCCTGGGGTCGCCTGTGTGTGCGGCCTGGGTGTGCGGCCTGGGTGTGCGGCCTGGGTGTACGGCCTGGGTGAGCGGCCTGGGTGTACGGGCTGGGTGTGCGGCCTGGGTGTGTGGCCTGTGTGTGCGGCCTGGGGTCGCCTGGGTGTGCGACCTGGGTGTGCGGTCTGGATGTACGGCCTGGGTGTGCAGCCTGGGGTCGCCTGGGTGTGCGACCTGAGTGTACGGCCTGGGTGTACGGCCTGGGTGTGCGGCCTGGGTGTGCGGCCTGGGTGTACGGGCTGGGTGTGCGGCCTGGGGTCGCCTGGGTGTGCGACCTGGGTGTGCGGTCTGGATGTACGGCCTGGGTATGCAGCCTGGGGTCGCCTGGGTGTGCGACCTGGGTGTGCGGTCTGGATGTACGGCCTGGGTGTGCAGCCTGGGGTCGCCTGGGTGTGCGACCTGAGTGTACGGCCTGGGTGTACGGCCTGGGTGTGCGGCCTGGGTGTGCGGCCTGGGTGTACGGGCTGGGTGTGCGGCCTGGGGTCGCCTGTGTGTGCGGCCTGGGTGTGCGGCCTGGGTGTGCGGCCTGGGTGTACGGCCTGGGTGTGTGGCCTGGGTGTGCTGCCTGGGTGTGCGGCCTGTGGTCGCCTGTGTGTGCGGCCTGGGTGTGCGGCCTGGGTGTGCGGCCTGGGTGTGCGGCCTGGGTGTACGGCCTGGGTGTGCGGCCTGGGTGTGCGGCCTGGGTGTGTGGCCTGGGTGTGCGGCCTGGGGTCGCCTGGGTGTGCGGCCTGGGTGTGCGGCCTGGGTGTGCGGCCTGGGTGTGCGGCCTGGGGTCGCCTGTGTGTGCGGCCTGGGTGTGCGGCCTGGGTGTGCGGCCTGGGTGTGTGGCCTGGGTGTGCGGCCTGGGTGTGCGGCCTGGGTGTGCGGCCTGGGTGTACGGCCTGGGTGTACGGCCTCGGTGTGCGGCCTGGGGTCGCCTGGGTGTGCGGCCTGGGTGTGCGGCCTGGGTGTGCGGCCTGGGTGTACGGCCTGGGTGTGCGGCCTGGGGTCGCCTGGGTGTGCGGCCTGGGTGTGCGGCCTGGGTGTACGGTCTGGGTGTGCGGCCTGGGTGTACGGCCTGGGTGTGCGGCCTGGGTGTGCGGCCTGGGTGTGCGGCCTGGGTGTACGGTCTGGGGTGAGTCATGTGCTATTTTCACAAAATCCTGTACTAATGATGTTGGAATTATTGTTTGTTTAACAACACTCCTAATTTCGCGTCCCTGTATAAGACTTCCTCACTGTGCTAGATACAATTCTCTGACTGGCGCAACTGTGTTAACATCCAAGGAAGATCGTCTTCCCTCTAGGAATTCTATGACAGGACCCCAGACTGGGTCATCTCGTTGATGCTGTCTCAACCTCTCTATATCAACATCTACGAGGCTATTATCTACAGTGACTGCACCCACTCTGCGGGAAAGCGCGTCTGCAACTACATTGGATGAGCCAGAAACAAAACGAAAATCTGGGTCAAATGTTTATATAGTTAAAAACCATTTCTGAAACTTTCCTGTAGGATCTTGTCGTTGAAAACTACCTAACAATGCTCTGTGATCTGTATAAACTGTGGTAGGGTAACCATATATGTATTCCTTAAGATGTTTGAGTGTCCAAACAACTGTAAGGCCTTCTAACTCAGTTATTGAGTATTTCGATTCCGTCTTTGAACATGAACGGCTCGCATAAGCTATGGGAAAAAGTCTACCCTTATTTGACCCCTACATAAGTACAGCTGCAAGACTGTTTACCAGCATCTTTTGTGTGCAAAATGAAGGGTTTCTCAAAGTTGGGAAATCGAAGGATAGGCGCCTCGATCAAGCGTTGCTTGAGTAAGTTAAACACATTGTCTTGCGCTGTAGACCATTGGAATGTAACTCTCTGCTTCAGAAGTGAAGTGAGGGGGCTTGCGATCTTCGCGAAATTAGCGATAAATCTTCGATAATATCCTGCTAAACCAAGGAAGGATTTGACCTTGTCTGTTGTGGAAGGGACTGGCCATTCTACAATTGTGTTTACTTTATGTGCATTAGGTTGAATACCGTTTTCATCAACGGTGTGACCTAAGTAATTAATTCTTGTTTGTAGAAAAGAACATTTGGACAACTTGACTTTTAGGTTTGCATCCTTAAGTCGTAATAATACTCTCTCAAGACTTTTGAAATGAGAAGCAATATCTGGAGACATGACAATTATATCATCAAGATAAACCAATACATCTTTGCCCAACATGTGACGACAAATGTTAGTCATTAACCTTGAGAAGGTGATCACCGGTGAGGAATGAAGACCGAAGGCCATGATGCATATGAACTGCCAATGACCATCTGGCGTACTGAACACAGTCAGGGGGCGGCTTTCCTCTGACAAGGGAATCTGCCAAAATCCGCTCAATAAATCCAAAGTTGAAAATACCTTATTGTTACCGAGGCTATGAAGAAGCTCTGATACCACTGGTAATGGGAAACCATCTTTCAAAGTGACCTTGTTGTTGAGTTTTCTAAAATCTATGACTGGTCTAAAAGTTCTGTCCTTTTTCGGAACGATCAGAAGTGGTGAATTCCATGGTGATCGTGATTCTTCTATAACATTATCTTTCAACATGTCCTGAACAAGTTTGTTTGCTATGTCTCTGTGCGCGTGTGGCAATCGGTAGGCTGGGACGTCAATGGGACGTGTGTTTTTCTCTAAGTTAATAATGTGAACATCCAAATGAGTTCTATCGAGTGGTTCTCCTGATAAGGCAATAGTAGACCTAGACTGGTTAAGTAAGTCTGTTAACTGGTCAACATGTTTGGTTAATCCTACCTTGGATATCATGTCAGGGGTGATGGTGGGGAGCTGACTCAAGCCGTGCACTGCTGAGTCAGGGGTAGGAGGAGTAGGTGGTGGTGGGTTAATGGAATGTGAGACTAGACGGATGTTAAACTCATGCAACTCCTCGTCTTGAATTCCGGACTTCAAAACGGAGAATTCCACAAGCTTGGTCCCTCTACGGAGACGGACAGGAGTGGGGTCCCGTATTGGTAATGTATATGGTGACCTCTCCATCTGCGGTCTCATGAATAGAGGCGTCCATCATGGATAGTCGTGTGACAGTTAGTGATGAAGGTTCAGCAACTACTCTTAGTGCCAGATCACCCTGACTATGTCTGAGTCCATGATCATTCATCCATGTTCGAGAAAGTGAGAGAGGAACCTTCGTTAATGTGTCACTAAGCAGAGTCATGTTTGTTTTCAGTTTACCAGGACAATGATGAGTAGAAAAGTAAAAAGGATGCGTATTGTCTACCATGAAGCAGGACGTGGGAGCAGATGTATTAATGACGCTGACTGAGTGAGAACTCTTCTCTGACAATGGCAGGAACGTATTATCAACACAAACCACATGATGAATAGGACAGATCTTATGTTGTGCCACACATAGAGTGGCGTCCTAGTAACAAGTTAGCAGGAAACGTTACACCACGAACAATGTAAGGGGTTACGGTAATGACCGGGTCGCCTATGCGAATGTTCATTTTAATAGTGCCCCTTACGTCGAGATTTTCATTTGAGATACTTTGAAGGGATGGGTAAAAGTCCGAGCATTGAACAAGTTGAGTGCGCACCATTAATGGTTGAACTAAAACACAATGAATGACATCTGCTTCCGCGCTGCTGTCTAGAAAGATTGTGATTGGCTTATCCTGGAAAGAACCCACTAAATCGAAACTTGTAATGTGAGAAAATGGCGAAGAACGAAAATGTCTTAAGAGTTCCTTATGTGATGGAGTCTTGTCATGAGCGAGAGATTGTCATTGTTGATAATGACATGATGAACCTGTGTTAGATGACGTCTGTCTAGCTAATGCTCGACATTCCGCTGAAGTGTGTCTAGCGTTGCTATGATATGAACACCTGCTTGGTGGTGTTGGGCGCGAGCGGGTGAAGGTCAGCCTGATGTCTGACTGGAGGAAATCATGACTAGGTCGGCAGAATTGTGACGACCGAGGTTGTGATGACATGGGTTGTTGACTGCGTTTGTTGTTCTGGTCGAGGCTCACGTGAGAATGAGTCCCATGTGTAAGGACACACATTCGCTTTATGTCCTGGTTGGCCACACCGGAAGCACGTCACTTTATGTGAGTGTTTGTCATCACTGAATCGCTGTATTTGACCGTGAGAAGAATGATTGTGTTGACCACTAGAATGTTACGTCACACTTTGGGAAGCCGACACTCTCCCCAGTGTCTTGGTGTTGGAATAACCACCTTTCTTTTGAGTGTAATTCAACACTTTTGTAACTGACCCACAATGATGTGTCGATGTTCTCATTAAGTAACCGTCGTCTTACGTCTGGAGGTCAGGTCCTTGAGAATGAAGGTTATGTGTAATAAACGCATGAGTGTTTGCACATGAGTTTCAGGATTCATCATGGCTGATATCCAGGGTGAGGATTCATAAGCCTGCCTAACTAATCTCATTCTTCCATGTAAGGTACTCCAGTGATCAGGGACTGACGTATCATTCAAGTATGTTGTGTTAAGAGCACGTAAAAGGACATGTAGTGTATAAGAATAGTACCAATGTATGAAAACATAAGAAAGAATATTTGCAAGAATAACTGAAAACTTAGATTAATTTGCTAAACTACAAAGATGAATAGTCATTTTACCCAAAAGTATATATATGTCTATATCTATAGACTAAGAACTAGTAACACACAAAAGGAGCATACCTCACAGAGTGAACCATTTTGACACAGTTCTTATCTGAATGGGAGATTCGCTTACGAAGCCGTCTTGGCTGTAGCGAGGTGAAGATGTGTGCAGAGTAACGGCTGGCTGGGTGTAGCGAGGTGAAGATGTGTGCAGAGTAGCGGCTGGCTGGGTGTAGCGAGGTGAAGATGTGTGCAGAGTAGCGGCTCGCTGAGTGTAGCGAGGTGAAGATGTGTGCAGAGTAGCGACTCGCTGGGTGTAGCGAGGTGAAGATGTGTGCAGAGTAGCGACTCGCTAGCAGGAAAGTTGAGTGAGCGACAAGGGCTGGACCACGCGATGCTGACGTCTGGGATGTCGCCACGGCTGATGATGACGCGTCTCTGTAGCGGTTGACAAGATGACCTCCACGTTGGTGTTGGCAGGATGGCTGACCTTGCTTGACACGTCTGGATGTGATGACAACACTGCACGGTGGTGGCGCTATCTTGATGCCCTTGCAAGCGACACAGTGTCAGCAATGCAATAAAGACGTATCTTCACTGCATTGAGGTACGGGTGATGGAGAACGCAGCCGGCCATGGGGTTCCGCCCTTAACGTCCACTGGAGCGAGCGCCAAGACTGTGTCAGGTAGGCTTGTATGACTGCTGGCAACACCAGACGTAGAAATATGAAGTAGATGTGACGGTCGTGTGTGGTCACGTGGGTTCTTACGTCACTGCCACCATTTGTAAGGTTGAGTTGAGAGGAAGGAAATCAGGTCTTCTTCGTCTGTGGTACTCAATGAAGATCAGGCGGCCTTTGTAGATTTATTACAAGAAAACGTGTACGTCCATCTGTAGTACTCTGGGCTATAGTCTTATGACACACTACGACACACTTTAGTGAACAGTGTGACGATGCTGGCCAGTGTGTCCCCTCAGGTCACACTGACAGGGGTTATATTGGAGTCCGTCAACACCCATTCAACAACGTGTTCAAATAACAGATCAGCTCTTACGTGTTCAAACATCCTGATTAACAGTAGCCCGTGGGAACAGTAAGCCCGTGGCAACATACATCTAACTCTATGTAACTCACAGTAAAATGATAATGACAAATACCTAATGAAAAATTAATGGAAGTGTG
Source organism: Panulirus ornatus (assembly GCF_036320965.1). Classification (NCBI taxonomy): domain Eukaryota; kingdom Metazoa; phylum Arthropoda; class Malacostraca; order Decapoda; family Palinuridae; genus Panulirus; species Panulirus ornatus. The sequence continues at coordinate 6,487,817 of NC_092235.1, read as the reverse complement.
CGTGAGTCTTACAATGATAAGACATCCAAACACTTGCACACACATTACCAAATAAGCCGCGATGATAATATTATTATTATGATCATATGATTAAAACAAAATTGTAGTTAATGACATAATGTATTCCCAACGACAAAATTAACCATAGCAATATAGCCAGCAAGTAAATATAGCGAACAAGATAATGTAGTTAGGATGGCATTATATTGAAAATAACAATACAGCCACCATGCCAATATTGTCACCATGACAATGTAGCTGTATTTTCAATGTTACTCTTATGTGAATATGGCTTTATTGTCAGTATAGCTATAGTGTCATATGGAACATATTTTCATAGTGGCAGTTGTGGAACATATTTTCATAGTGGCAGTTGGGGAACATATTTTCATAGTGCCACTATTGTCATTATGAACAAACCGTTATTTTGGCTATCTTTTCATTTTAGTTACATTGCTATGATGTATATATCGTCACTTTAGCTATATTGGCAAGGTGATCTTTATCTATAGGTGATATATTGTCATTATTTAACTCATGCATAATTTGTCATAAGCAATATATTATCATGATAATTATATTATCATGGTGACAATATTGTCACAGCGACTATATTGTCATTATGACTATAATGTCATAGTGGCTATATTGCCATGATAACTATATTGTCATGGTGATTTTCTATCATGATATCTATAATGTCATAGTGACTGTATTTTAATTGAAGCTTTTTTAATGGTGTTGATATTACCCTTGAGGATATGCCATTATAGAAGAGAAATTGTCATTTTGATTAAATTATCAGGTGACTACATTGCCATGATATGCTATATTGTTATGGTTTCAGTACTGTCTTGGTAAATCTTTTATTACTGTGGCTACATTGTAATGGAAACCAAAATGGTAAGGTGGCTATATTTTCATGAGAGGATGATTTCATTATGGCGATTATAATGCATTTCTGAGTATATTGTCATGGTGACTGTGTTGCCATAATATCTATATTGTCATTTAATTTGTTGAATTGATGGCAATATTGTCTTAGAGACGGTACTGTCATGTTATCTGTATTGTCACGATGGTTGTATTGTCATTGTGACTATATAGTCATGTTGGCTATATTGTCATTAAGATCACATTGTTATGGTAACTATATTGCCATGGTGGCTGTATTGTTAGGTCACTATATTGCCATGGTGGCTGTATTGTTAGGTCACTATATTGCCATGGTGGCTGTATTGTTAGGTCGCTATATTGCCATGATGGCTATTTGTCAATTTTGTTATATAACAAGAAGGTGACTGTCTTTTCATGTTGGCAATATTGTCAGAATAGCTATATTGTCAAGTAGTGGGTATATATATATTTCTTTTCTGGCGGTATATTGTCATGATGGTAATAATAACATTTTGGCGATATTGGAAATGTGACATCGTGTTTTAGCAGCTAAACTCTTGTTGTAGATATTTTTCAATTCAAATATTTCATCATGGTAGGTATATAGTCAAGGTTACTATATTTTCATGGTAGCTACATTGTCATGGTGAAGACATTGGCATGGTGGCTGTATCGTTATTTTCAATATAATGCCGTCCTGGCTACATTATCTTGGTCGCTATATCAACTTGATAGCTATATTGCTATGGTTAATTTTGTCGTTCGGGATATATTTTGCTATTAGCTACAATATTGTTGTCATTATATGATCATGATAATAATATTTTCATGGCGGCATGTTTGGTATTGTAAGTGTAAGTGAACAGATATCATATCATCACATCCTTATATTGTCATGGTTTTTACACTGTGATATTGTTTATGTCAACCTGCTGATTATATAATCATGATTGGTGCATAATTATGGTAACTATATTGTTATACCGTTTTATTTCATTGTGATAATTTTGTCATGGTGACTACAATTACATGACAGCTATAAAGTTATGACTATATTATAATGATAAATCCTGTCTGAGTCACTGTTTTTTCACAGAGATTATATTGTCCTGGAGTCTATATGTTTCCTATGATCCGAAAACGACTATTTATTTACACTATCTATATTGTCAGGTGGTTATATTGCCTTTGTGAATATAAGTTGAATGTTTCTATATTTTTCCTTTGACTATATTGTCATATCAGTTATATGATCATGGTAGTTTTATTGTCATAGTGAATACATTGTCGTCGTGACTGTATTATCATAATGGCTAAATTGTCATAGCAAATATATTGACATGGTGGCAATATTTTCATGATATCTATAAAGTCTGTAAATTACTCTCAACGCGTTTCTAATGTTCCTGGCGATTGATTTATATCGTGACTTTATTATCAAGATGGCTGTATTGTCATGGTGGCTATATTGTCGTTTGCTGTATTTTCAATTTTACGCTTTTGTGAAGATAGCTTTACTGTCAGTATAGCTATAGTATCATGGAGAATATATATACATAGTGGCAGTATTGTTATTATGAACATATTGTGATTTTGGCTATCTTCTTATTTTCGTTACAGTACTATCGTGTATATATCGCCACCTTGGTTATATTAGCAATGTGATATTTTTTGTAGGTGCTATATTGTCATTTTTTAATCATGCATATTTTGTCATAAGTGATACATTATCATGATAGATATAATATTCCGGTGACTATATATTGGCCTTGTGACTATTTTGTTATTATGACTATAATCTCATGTTGGATATCTTGCCAAGATAACTACATTGTATTATCTACTCATAAAACTCTAAGTTCTAATAACCCAAAATATTTAGAGTAGATAGGGTAGAAACTGATGGAAACCATTTCTAACATTCTTGCATAACCTGACCTCTCGCCTTCCCAAAACATAGCCATCCCAGCTTGGACATTGTACTGCTGTGGTCGTCAACTAATTTGAAAAGGAAGACATTGAATGGAGTGATTATTGAGGTAATCTCCAAAGATGATTACTGGTCTGAGAAACAAATTCAGAGAGCAGATTAAACGACTTAAATCCATTCAGCTTTAGGGAAAAGAAGTTTAAGAGATCCTATACAGGTATATGAAGTTATTGTAATGGCATCCCTTTTAGCTTAATATTTTTACTTCCTGTAACTAGTTCCAACAATTAAAACAATATTCAGTATTGTGATTTAAGTGACTGACTTTAGGATCCATTTGAATCTGTCAAAAATTGTATTTAGCAAATTCTTCAACTTTCAACTGACCCATTCTATATTTTTATTCATTTCATCTCAGTTTTATCACATTTCTGTTACTTTTTAATATCAACAGTAGCCAGTCTACGTAGTTGGGGCTCTGAAGCAAAGGAAACTTTTTCTAGCCTAGGTTAGGGTAGCATCTAAACCAAACCTAAATGACCTTACCTTAGAAATATGTTCAGACAGTACCTTCTGAAAATATTTCTTAAGGTAAGGTCTTGGGGATTAGTTTAGGTGCTAACTAAACCTTGGCTAGAAAAAGTTTGCTTTAAAGTCATAACTAGTTGAAAGGGCTACTTTAAGTGGTGATATTGAAATTTATTTGCTCCAGTGTGCCCCTCTGTCCGTTTGTTTTGTGTCCGTCTAAAGATGCATACGTTCAATTTTTGATGTAGATTGATTTCCCATCTTAGTTTCGTCTACGGAATTCTACATCTTCAGTTCAGCACACCATTGTGGTAATGAAGGGAAAGTCACCACATTTACAAGCCGAGTGCACGTAGCTTATCCCACCTCGTTAGAGAGAAAACTTACCTGTATTTGAATGAATGAACCGGAACAGAGAAGACAAAATTTTACTACACATTTATTATACAACTATATATCATTTATATTATACACATTACCACATTTCCTGCACTTTCCATCACAAATTTGCTGAGGTCATAACCTTGTAGTTACCATTACCTTACAACCTTAAGGATGGTGGTCTACAACACCTCTAGATTGATGGAGAAAACGAAAAGTTTCGTTTTACTATTAAGACCACAGAAATACGGTAATTCCACTTCACTACCACTAACTACTAGTTATTTTACTTGTTGATTTTCACGGCTAAGATTTTTATCCTCTGAGCGAAGCCATACAATAATCGTCCTTATCTACTCTGAGCATTGGATATTCTCCTGATGATCAAGATTGCTGTTTTGGTTGTCCGTTTCCCTTGTTACTGGTGCGTCTCACTGCACACCTTACATGAGTGCCTTTCACAGTATTAGGGACAGCTGCCGGGCCTCACTGTAGCTACTTCTGGGACGGTTGCCAATCTTCCTCGTATTCCCTCATGACCACCGCGCCAAACCGACTCCCGCCATCAGGCCGAGACGCACAAACATTTCTGACAAAATTGAGACAACCGCTTTCGCTTCAGTTATGACACTAAGTGAATTTAAACGACAATTACGCTCAAGATGCTTGGTTTTTCGTTCATGGATTGAACAGAAGCAACCAACGATGGTTGCTACTGCCCAATCCATGAAGTCCCCCCCACCACGGAAAGGTAACCAAGCTTCGGGGGGGATGGGTGTTTACCCTGACGCCAACGGAGAAACTCAATACAATATTTTTATTATAACTTTCCTTAATCTTGAAAAATGAATCAATCAGAGGGAACAATAGCCCCAGTCATATGAAGATTGGCTAACCGAATCCTTGCGCATTGTGTAGAAAGTGATTTCTTTGAGGGTTGCTTTATGGAAGGCACGGTAGCGTCGGAAGAGTTTCATTTTTTCTTTGAAGACGAAGGAAATTATCCTCGTGAATTTATGCATTTTTTTTTTTTGGGGGGGGGCGTGATAATGTTCCCATTTTTTTTTTTCTTTGTTTTTCAACGTCCCTACGTAGATATTATGTGTCATCCACTACTGGGAGAAAGCCAGACTTCCGCCAGATTAACGTAATCCTTGACGATGCGAAACTAAAGTTGTCTTGGTGTTGGTTCCTCAGTGATAACCCAAACACAAACACAAACACACCTCCAGTGTCCACTCTAGGGCCGTGTTCTCCTGCAGCACCAGCAGGAAGAAAGAACTCAAGTTCCTCACCAACTGAATCTTTTGGCACGGGGAGCGTGTGTCATCTCGACACGCCTTTTAACGCCCGTATGTGGAGTGGAGTGCAGTCGGTGTGTAACGTAGGACATGTCATGTGTTATTGGTCCCAGTCGGTCTAGAACGCTGGGCCTGACATGTGTTGGGGGACCAAGTCGGTCTTGAATGGTGGGCCTGACGTGCGTTGGAGGACCAAGTCGGTCTTGAATGGTGGGCCTGACAGGTCTTGAGACCTGACATGTCTCCCTGAATGTGGGCCTTACAAGTGGGGTGGGCTGCATTTCCTCATGGATGGTGGGTCTGGTGTGGGCTGCATTGCCACTTGAGTAGGCGAGGTCACTTGGTCAGCATCAGTGGGACGGTGAGGTTTCACTTTTGCACAGCGACCGTTGACGGAGAGTGGTGTCACGTCGGCAAGAAGTGCCTTCTTGTAGGAGGCATAGCAGGAGTACTGGATGACGGCAATCCCGCGGTGGTTCTCGTAGGTCGTGTAGGACTGCATGTCGAAGCGAACGATGTCGCCGAACTGCTTGAAGAATTCCCAGACGTTCGACCTTGAGATTTTGTATGGAACGTTGACGACCCTGATGGTATACCGCTGCAGGACGGTTTTGAGAACCCCTTGCAACTGCTCGGTGGTGGGCACGATGACATGTATGTCGTCATCATCGCAGCCCAACTCATCTATATGTGGGAGTCGGGTCTCGTGTGGTGGACGGTCCAGCAAATCATCCTCATCGTGGAAAGGCAGGTAGGCCTGGTCAAGGAGGGCGACCCAGAGCACCTGCTGCTGCTCGACCACCTCCACAACTGAGCTTTTTGCAAAAACTCCCATGTTGAAGATACTAAGATTACGTTGTGCACTTTACGAAGTAACCTCGGTTATCCTTGTACGTACAGAAATATAGTGAGCATATTGATATGGAAAAATATAGTAAGGTACCCCCATGCTCTAATATCCCACATAGAAATAAAAGCATAGTCGACTTCATAGAAACAAAAGCATGTCGACTTCGGCGATTTTGAATGTAGAGACCATCTAAAATATTGTATGTGGGTTAATGGTTATTACATGGTGACCAGGGGTACAGGTGGATGGGACAGACTGGATATAGTGAAGATCGATAGATGGGACAGACAGGGTATAGTGAATATCCATAGATGGGCCAGACTGTGTACAGTGAAGATTGATAGATGGGACAGACAGGGTATAGTGAATATCCATAGATGGGAGAGACAGGGTGTAGTGAAGATGCATACATTGGACTGACAGGTACAGTGAAGATTCGTAGATGGGACAGACAGGGTATAGTGAAGATCCATAGATGGGACAGACAGGGTATAGTGAAGATGTGTAGATGGGACACACATTATAATGAATTGATTGATGGGACAGACAGGGCATAGTGAAGATCGATAGACGGGACAGACAGGGTATAGAGAAGATCCATAGATAGGACAGGCTGGGCATAGTGAAGATCGATAGATAGGACAGACAAGGTATCGTGAAGATCGATAGATGGGACAGACAGGGTATAGTGAAGATCGATAGATGGTGGCAGACAGTGTATAGTGAAGATCGATAGATGGGGACAGACAGGTTATAGTGAAGATCGATAGATGGGGACAGACAGTGTATAATGAAAATAAATAGATGGGACAGATTGGTTATAGTGATCGATAGATGGGACAGACTGGGTATATTGGCGATCGATAGATGGAAATGTTGGCACAAACAAACAATGGCCAGGTGGTCCTGAGTAGCAGATCTCTGTTACTTGCAGGCCAGAACTTAATGATGTTGAGAGATAATGGTGTCTCCCTCTGTAGTGAACATGATACTGAGAGATAATGGTGTCTCCCTCTATAGTGAACATGATGGTGAGAGATAATGGTGTCTCCCTCTGTAGTGAACATGATGGTGAGAGATAATGGAGTCTCCCTCTATAGTGAACATGATGGTGAGAGATAATGGTGTCTCCCTCTGTAGTGAACATGATGGTGAGAGATAATGGAGTCTCCCTCTATAGTGAACATGACGGTGAGAGATAATGGTGTCTCTCTCTGCAGTGAATATGATGGTGAGAGATAATGGTGTCTCTCTCTGTAGTGAACATGACGGTGAGAGTTAATGTTGTCTATGATTCGGTACGTAGAACTCACATGAGATTAATCAGATATATGATTATGAGCAGAAAAAGATGTTATCTATGTGTGATATGTAAGAGGAGGAAAACTACTCCCACACATCACATTTTACACACATTTCCACAGGACAAGGAGAGGTAAGGGGCATTGCTGTGATGGAATTGGTAATACATTCATAAATATAAACGTAGGATGGGATAAATCTAAGACAAGTAGATAACAAACAACCACATTTTTCTACAAACTCAACAAAGACAAAGGCGAATTTTTTAGATATCAAGAAGTACATACCATATTTCCCCAATACCTACAGTTTTGTAATTAGAGAAAAAAATATTCTTGAGCTTACTTATTGACGAGTCACTTATGCTAGTTAACTTTGTTTTCAAGCTCATTATTGTTAGAGTATTTCCCATCATCTCTTATCTGCATAATCACTTCATCAGGATCATTAGGCTTACGTGGACCAACTACAGGATATGTATGTTAATATGTTGCTTCAATGTTAAAGAATGAAATATGTCCTGGTTGATATGGCATGGTTGTTGATGAAACCGTCCAGTTGATTTGGTCCCTAACATTGGGTTTAATGTTACCTATATATGTTATTGCTCATAGTTGTCTCAAGTCGTCCGTACAATACTTTATCCTTAGGAAAAACATGAAAAACAAGTTTTGGATTATTTTCTTTTTTCTTTTTTCAAACTGAAAACTCGCTGTAAAGTTTTCGTCAACAAACAGACAGCTAGACAGCGCAAGGGTAATTAGTACCACCAGCTTTTGACAACGCGCACAATTAAGCAACCATTGCTCACGCGAGATTACTCCTGCTTTCCTGTTTTTCTTATATAGTGTTTGTATCACTACACACACACACACACACACACACACACACACACACACACACACCCACACCATTATATTTCCACTACAAGCTACATTACACTCTCCACTAGAGGCAATTCTGCCCAGTGTACCCCCTCTACCGTAACCTGCCATCTTCACTATGTTGGTGTTTCATCTTCACTACGCTAGTTCTTCAACTTCACTCTGTTAATCTATCATCTAGGATATCAAATCAATGAGGAAACGCTAGTCAACTATATTTTTGTGTGGCTTCACTATATCTTTGCAAGTGCTGGTCTATGAAAGTTTACTTCGTCAAGTAAATCACTCATCTCACCAGATCGCAGAAATGACTCACGTCCGCGCTGCCCATCGGTACCCTGGCAAGGAATCCTTCCTTGAATTTTTCGAGGCTCACATCCAGCAAACCGGGGCTGTTAAAGATTGTATAAGCCGAACTGAGCTATATTTGCGATACTGTGAATTCTGCGAAGGGTTCGGGTACGAGAAAGCTGCCGTCCTGAACGTCGGGAGAACACTGGGACGGTGGGGCATCAAGGCAGATCGCAGACTTGGAGGACGCAACGGCCGCCACCAGGAGTACGCCTACACCAGAATTGCCTGGTTGTCCAGCAGTGAGGGCCTGGCCCAGGGAGGAAAGCGGTGCCTTCCACAATGCCAAAGGCCTTCCAGGAAGAGATCACGTCTGGATATCGAACCCGTGCACGAGAGAGTAGTGGTGAAGATCCAGACTCGGCATCAAGATGATGATGACCTGTGCGAAGGCGGACCCAGCGAGGAAACTGGTGTAGTTGACACAGGAGCAGCCGCCATCCCCATCAATGTTTCTTTGGCTCCCACCAAACAACGGGGCAAAGTGATGCCTACCACTGAATTGGTGACCTTGATCCCCTACTTCTATGGGGATGAATCAGGACTGGTGGATCCCGACGTACTCGTACTGGTCGTCGATGAAGACCCTGATGTGTCCGTCGCTGCGACTGGAGGATCAGCAGCACCTGCAGCAGCAGCCGACCCTAAAACTGAAGCGGCCGTGTTGAAGATTAAAGTCCACACCACCAACATTCATCCCTGAAATTCCTTAAACCTTAAGTTCCCGTCCCTGAGATCGGAGAAGCTGCTCCTCCTCGAGCAGTCGACCCTGTTATACCCGGTCCTCAGAAGACACTTCCTATGGCAAAAGTTCTCATTCAGTTGCAAATTATTGGCAAACTATTTTACGGATGAAGCGGTTATCATAAAGGATTAAATCCTTAGGAAAAGTTCCTACTATTTATGAGTCCCATCTACTGGGGTGAAAAAAAAAATTAAAAATAAAAAGATACATCCATTCTGTTAGGTGCCAAAAACATGGCACAAATGGACCCTAAGTCGAACTGCTGACCTCCTAGTGGTAGGGTCCGGGCAACTTTGAGGGAACATTAACCTTCAAAGGCTAACAGCAGTCGCACAAAAGCAATAAAGATTAATCATTATCAGTCATTTACAATAATCATAGACGTTGGTTATAGCCTCGCCCATTTATCATCTCATTCGCTGTGAAGGAAATCATAGGCGACTCTGATTGCACCTACAACTATCAGTTTACTTATTTATTCAATCATCTATCTATCTGTCTATCTTCCTTGTTTGAAGATTTTCTGTATCATGTAAATCTCAGCCATTGAAATGTCCTAAGATTAATGTCGAAGTGAATGAATGAATTCTAGTTTGGATTAGAATACTTAGCCCCGTTTTTGCACTTTCCTTCACTATTTGTCCACCATTCATTCCCCTTAAGAATCTACGAACTAACTTCAGAGTTGCATTACAAACATAAGAAACATGTCACCAACTCACTGTTTTGTTGACATTTCTAACTATATTACATCTGTCAGTTTCTAACTGCGATCATCGGATGATTATGTGGGGCGGGGGGGGGGGGGTGGGGGGGGGGGGGGGGGGGGGGGGGCGGGGGGGGGGGGGTGGCCTTCTTATTCCCTCGGCTGCCATTTATACTTTGTCCATTAAATGTGTGTTTAAAATCGCTCTCATCACCTTAATTCGATCGTCTCTGGGTATTTCAGGGCAAAATTTGTTCAAAGTTTTTTATATTTTTTTCTTTAGTTAAGGTTTATGTTAAAACCTAAAAATCTACATGCTACAGTGATGGAACCACCGGGATTTGTTTCCAACAACCTAATGTATGGTGACGGGGCGTCTACATGACGGAGCCACCTTTTATGGGGGGGTTTTTCCAGACACCATAATGAGGTGACTGACGTCTACAGTGACGAGCCCCCTTTTGTTGTACAAACAACCATTAAGTATGGTGACCCGACCTTTTACAGTGACGGAGCACCTGTATTTGTAACCCGACAACCATTTTGTATGTGACTGACGTCTACAGTGAGGGAGCCACCTTATGTTGTACATCCCCTGACTAAAATTTGAGGTCACAAACCCATCACGGCTTTCGAATTCGATTTAATGTACGGAACCGTTGTGAAACATGATGGTAAACGGGGGCCCTTGTGAACATTGGGGACGAATTGTTATAATTTATGATGTATCGGAACCTTTTGAATCATATGTATAGAATTGTTATGAATCAAGTTTGGGATGGGGGCCGTTTAAAAATCATGATTACGGAACCTTATGAACAGGAAAGGTATCGAATTGTATGAATCATGATGGACGGATCCGTTATTAACCCTGATGGTAACGGAACCGTTATGAATCATGATTTCATGTGAACCGTTGAGAAACTCATGGTAAGAAACCGTTATGAACATGATGGTAAAGGGAACCGTGGGGAATCATGATGGTATGGAACCGGGTTTTGGGAAACATGATGGGATGGGAACCGTTGTGAATCATGTGTAGGAACCGTTTATGAATCATGTGGATGGAACCGTTTATGAATCATGATGGTATAAAACCGTTAATGAAATCAAGAAGGTATGGGAACCGTTGTGAATCAATGAAAGGTATGGGAACCGTTATGAATCATGATGTATGGACCGTTATAATCAATATGTAGAACCGTTATGAATCAGGGTGGTATCGGAACCGTTATGAACAATGGATATGGGAACCGTTTTTGAATCATGATGGTATGGAACCGTTTGAATCATGATGGTATGGAACCGTTTTTGAATCATGATGGTATGGGAACCGTTATGAATCATGATGGTATGGAACCCTTATGAATCATATGGTATGGAACCGTTATGAATCATGATGGTATGGGAACCGGTATGAATCATGATGGTATGGGAACCGTTATGAATCATGATGGTTGGGAACCGTTATGAATCATGATGGTATGGAAAACCCTATGAATCATGATGGTATGGGAAACCGTTATGAATCAAGATGGTATGGAACCGGGTTTAAAGAATCATGATGGTATGGGAAACCGTTATGAATCAAAGATGTATGGGAACCGTTATGAATCATGATGGTATGGGAACCGTTATGAATCATGATGGTATGGGAACCGTTATGAATCATGATGGTATGGGAACCGTTATGAATCATGATGGTATGGGAACCGTTATGAATCATGATGGTATGGGAACCGTTATGAATCATGATGGTATGGGAACCGTTATGAATCATGATGGTATGGGAACCGTTATGAATCATGATGGTATGGGAACCGTTATGAATCATGATGGTATGGGAACCGTTATGAATCATGATGGTATGGGAACCGTTATGAATCATGATGGTATGGGAACCGTTATGAATCATGATGGTATGGGAACCGTTATGAATCATGATGGTATGGGAACCGTTATGAATCATGATGGTATGGGAAACCGTTATGAATCATGATGGTATGGGAACCGTTATGAATCATGATGTATGGGAACCGTTATGAATCATGATGGTATGGGAACCGTTATGAATCATGATGGTATGGGAACCGTTATGAATCATGATGGTATGGGAACCGTTATGAATCATGATGGTATGGGAACCGTTATGAATCATGATGGTATGGGAACCGTTATGAATCATGATGGTATGGGAACCGTTTGAATCATGATGGTATGGGAACCGTTATGAATCATGATGGTATGGGAACCGTTATGAATCATGATGGTATGGGAAACCGTTATGAATCATGATGGTATGGGAACCGTTGATGAATCATGATGGTATGGGAACTGTTATGAATCATGATGGTATGGGAACCGTTATGAATCATGATGGTATGGAACCGTTATGAATCATATGGTATGGGAACCGTTATGAATCATGATGGTATCGGAACCGTTATGAATCATGATGGTATGGGAACCGTTGATGAATCATGATGGTATGGGAAACCGTTATGAATCATGATGGTATGGGAACCGTTATGAATCATGATGGTATGGGAACCTGTTATGAATCATGATGGTATGGGAACCGTTATGAATCATGATGGTATGGGAACCGTTGTGAATCATGATAGTAATGGAACTGTATGAATCATGATGGGTGGGACCGTTATGAATCATGATGGTATGGAACCGTTATGAATCATGATGGTATGGAAACCCTTGTGAATCATGATGTATGGAACCGTTATGGGAAACCTGATGGTATGGGAACCGTTATGAATCATGATGGTATCGAAACCGGTAATCATGATGGATGAGAACCGTTATGAATCATGATGGTATCGGACCGTATGAATCATGATGGGATGAAACTTAGATCAGAAAGGTACGGGAAACCCTTGTGATCATGAGGTAAGGAACCGTTTGAATTTTGAGGTATGGAAACCGTATGTCATGATGGGATGGAACCGTTTATGAATCATGATGGTAATGGAACCGTTAGAATCATGATGGTATGGAACCGTTATGAATCAGATGGGATGGGAACCGTTAAAGAATCATGATGGTATGGGAACTGTTGGAATCATGATGGTATGGAACCGTTATGATCATGATGGGAAAGGGAACTGTTGTGAATCATGATGGTATGGGAACCGTTATGAATCATGATGGTATGGGAACCGTTTTGAATCATGGGAAAGGGAACCGTTGAATCAAGATGGTATGGAAAATGTTGTGAATCATGGGTGGTATGGGGAAAACCCTTTTTTGAGTCGAAGGTATTGAACCGTTGTGAAATCATGAAGGTATGGGAACCGTTATGAATCTTATGGTATGGAACCGTTATGAATCATATGGTATGGGGAAATGTTGTGAATCATGAGGTATGGGGCCGGGTTTTGAATCATGATGGGATGGAACCCTTATGAATCATGATGGGATGGGACTGTTGTTTAACATGAGGGGATGGAACCTTTGTGAGTCAGGATGGTATGGGAACCGTTGTGAATCATGATGGTATGGGAACCGATATGAATCATGAGGTAATGGGAACCGTTATGAATCATGATGGTATGGGAACCGTGTGAACTCGTACCTATGAAAATTTATAGTTTAGTGAACCCAGGTGCCTTGGTGTGGTAACATAGCTGTTCTGGTGAGGGTGGAGGGGACGGCTACGGACTTACCATGAGTTTTTTCAATACATGGCATCATTTTGGACGTTTAATGACGTTCAGTCACAACTGCCACACTTGCTTGGGGATTAACACTCATTTATTTCACGATTTTGGGGGGTTTTTTCCCCGCCTATCTATTTTCCAGATTATATTGTTATAATGGCCACTACCTGGACACAGAGTGTCCACAAAATGAAATAATTCCCTTTGGGGTTTAAAATTTAAAACAGGAAACTTGGCAACTTGGCTTGAACAGTTTATGTGCTACCCTGCCCCCCGCAGTCATGTTGGCAACGCTGGTCACTCGGATGGCTTAGTCCCCGGCGACTCCACTTCCCCTTGGGCTGGGGCGCTCCAATCTGGATTTTTTTTTCGCTCTGGATATTTCTTTTGTCTCCAACTTGTTATCTAAATAATCAACATAATGTAGATGTTCACCGTAATATAATGATACTGTGTACGCAGTGATATAAAACTGATACAGTATCGATTTAAATTTTAACGACAAAATTGGCGGTCAAAATAGCAACAACCAATGAGGTGTGCGTGTCAGGTAGCCGGCCTGGAGGGAAGTGGAGTCGGCCGGTTATGGTAGTAGTGTTGCCAACATGACTGCGGTATAGCTATAGGTAATGATAGACTTTACGTTTGTCTTACACAACAACACAGAGCCGGGCCCCCGGGGAACTGAGTGAGTCTTTACCTTTCCAAGGTTTCTGGGAATCGAGACTAAACACTGGAGACTGAGTTTATATCCCTCATACATCAGTATTATAAGGATCCGTTATACTGCTTCCAGCAATTAGAGAGAGAGAGAGAGAGAGAGAGAGAGAGAGAGAGAGAGAGAGAGAGAGAGAGAAAGAGAGAGAGAGAGAGAGAGACAGGGAGAGAGCCTGATGGGGTTGTGTGATTAGAATAACCATACAAGACGAACAGGAACATTAGTTTATTGCAGTAACATGACAAATTAACCTTAATTACATTTAATGTGACCTTCATCCCCCAGCCACGGCCATCAACAACTTGGTGAATCCTTGTGGCAACACAATGGACGAAGTTTGTGCATAAAGAGAAGAATGACACAACAATACCAGGCATTAGAAGCCTGCCATATGTAGGATAACCAGACTTACATTCTCTCGAAGGCCACACAATGAGGGCTCATGTGATACAGGTTTAGAAAAGCAGGTTTGTTGATTGATACAGACCAGACCTTAGATTTTAGCCTGAAAACAATATTATTACCATGAATTTCCATATGACAACAAACAGAGAAAAAAAGATCAATACCTGGCCATAGATATGTCTCAAGATATCTTGCTATATATAAAGACTGTAAAGATCAATATCTCACCATAGATATGTCTCAAGATATCTTGCTATATATAAAGACTGTAAAATTCAATATCTGACCATAGATATGTCTCAATATATCTTGCTATATATAAAGACTGTAAAGATCAATATATGACCATAGATGTGTCTCAATATATCTTGCAATATATAAAGACTGTAAGGATCAATATATGACCATAGATATGTCTCAAGATATCTTGTTATATATAAAGACTGTAAAGATCAATTTATGTCCATAGATATGTCTCAAGATATCTTGCTATATATAAAGACTGTAAAGATCAATTTATGACCATAGATATGTCTCAAGATATCTTGCTATATATAAAGACTGTAAAGATCAATATATGACCATAGATATGTCTCAAGATATCTTGTTATATATAAAGACTGTAAAAATCAATATATGACCATAGATGTGTCTCAATATATCTTGCTATATATAAAGACTATAAGGATCAATATATGACCATAGATATGTCTCAAGATATCTTGCTATATATAAAGACTGTAAAGATCAATTTATGACCATAGATATGTCTCAAGATATCTTGCTATATATAAAGACTGTAAAGATCAATATATGACCATAGATGTGTCTCAATATATCTTGCTATATATAAAGACTGTAAAGATCAATATATGACCATAGATGTGTCTCAATATATCTTGCTATATATAAAGACTGTAAGGATCAATATATGACCATAGATATGTCTCAAGATATCTTGCTATATATAAAGACTGTAAAGATCAATTTATGACCATAGATATGTCTCAAGATATCTTGCTATATATAAAGACTGTAAAGATCAATATATGACCATAGATATGTCTCAAGATATCTTGTTATATATAAAGACTGTAAGAATCAATATATGACCATAGATATGTCTCAAGATATCTTGCTATATATAAAGACTGTAAAGATCAATATATGACCATAGATATGTCTCAAGATATCTTGCTATGTATAAAGACTGTAAAGAGAATCAGAGATAAAACAGAAGTAATGAAAAGTAGATTACTTGTGTTGATGGTAAGGACAAGTAGGGACTTCATGACAACATGATGAAGGTACTGTAACAACCAATGATTTCTAATATTTTTATGATTAAATAAAACTAATATGTATTTGTCTTAGTTAACTGGGTTGACTATTGGGGTTGACTTATAAATTTTGCACAATTATATCAGTCAGAGTTAACCAAACCTCTGCTGGACCATTGCGGTATGTAGGAAGCAATTTCTTCCTCATCCAAAACATTAATGATGAAGAGGTAGTTCTTGGCTATTATAGTGAACAACCGAAAATAATGGCAAGTCACTTGTTCAAGCAGGAGTCTGGCATCTACGTCAGGTACTCAGTATAAATCATCATTGATTTTAATCTTTGCACACATATTTACAATCAATTCTGATTATTTCATTTTGCGTAGGTCATGAAAAATCCATGTTCCCACCATATTGTTCAGATGTGACTGTTGCTCTGCTGTTATAAGAACTACCTCACATATGCACAAGTGGAGTGAGTGGATAATATCTGGACGTCACAGAGAACTTAAGGATAATACACACGACTATTCTTCCAGCATCTTCATCTGAAATCTAACACTGAAGCCAAGTACTTTGTGGGAAACACATTATGACGTATCTTCTGTTATTTGTTTAGCTTCTTCTTTCCTTCTCTTTCCCTTACCATCTTCCTTTGTGTCTTTTCTGACCCCTGATACATCTTCATTAATCACAGTCTCTCTCTCTCTCTCTCTCTCTCTCTCTCTCTCTCTCTCTCTCTCTCTCTCTCTCTCTCTCTCTCTCTCTCCACTTCTCACATAACATGACAAGACGTAACTCACGCATTAGTTCTTCATAACTCTGGATTTTCCAGCAGTGATCGCTAGCTACGCGTTATCTCTGCTGCATTCTGGTCAAATCTTGCCAACACTCGTCAGCCTCAAGACAAAACACAATTAAACCTTTATTAATCATCGTTAAAGGAAGTGAAAACTCGACCTACACCTAGGAAAATCACTGACTAATATTCATTTTATCAAACCTCAGTTGCCATACTCAGGTGTCTCCAGCTCCTGCCTCAGTTGCCATATCCAGATGTGTCGGCTGCTGCATCAGTTGCCATATCCAGGTGTGTCAGCTGCTGCCTCAGTTGGCAGGTGTTCTCAGCAGATGAGGTCACGCCGGAGAGAGACTGAGCCAAGACAATTTAGGAATGTTGTGTTTACTACAAAGCAACATGAAGCACTTCTGTAGAACTCAAGCTACCAAGGTTAGTCATCATTCACATTTTCCTTATTGCATCAACATAATTATACATTTTGCTAAAACCTTTTATGGATATTGTATTATATTTTCACACGACATGTCTAAGTGCTACGTAATAGGTGACTGTTATTAATCATACAATTAAATAATAACTGCTTATGACGTAATATTGATATAAGGTACTTACTTAACATACAGAACTAACATACACTTTATATTTTTGGATAAGTGTGTTGTTGTCATTTCCAATTCGATGTACAATCATTTCGTCCAGTATATACAACCTGGGGTTATGTTCTCCAGCAGTCATACACGGACGGTGGTGTGATATGTGGCTTCACGTGTCTGGCTGCTGCACACACAACATGGCCAATCCTTCCGCATGTCTTCTGCTGGTATTTGTATATCTATAAAGACAGTCTTAATGGTGCTGGACTTAGGCTTAATAACCATAGCTAGGCTCCCGTTACTATATGTATTCATTTTATAATAAATAAAATAAGAAATATAGAAGAATGTTCGTAACCGGTGTTGGGAGGAGACCATATACTGTTCACCAGCCTTACGTATACAAGAGGTGTGGGGGCGGGTCGTCAACACAGCTCAGTAAGACACCAACAGTGGCAGCTAATTGTCAGAAGCGTTTCAAGTGAGCAGTTGCAAGGTGTGGTAATGGTGGTCAGGAAGGCTGTTCCTTGTAGCTCGCTAGTTAGCCCAGAGTTGAACGAGGTGGAGTTCAGTAGTGTACCTTTGTCGTGTGTAATGACTGGATCATCTCTGCCACGTGAAGCAATCTACTAATCAACAGTTATGGAGTCAGGATTCATATATGACAACAAATAGTTAGATAGATTGTTGGTGTTAGATTGGGTAGGTGTCCGGCTGACATGGGCCCTTGTCTTACGACAGCCCGTTCTCAGAAAGTCTGTTTACTGTACAGTTATGTCATTGTTAGAGTCACCAGCAGGTCTCCTCGTAGCAGTTATCTACTGTCGTTGTCACACTAGTGAGGTCTTCACCTACCTGTTGTTTGTTGTCGTTGTTAGATTTTCTAGGTTTACGTCCTACATCTAGAGTGTGGACGGCCCGTTCTCTGATCTTGCCTAACAGGTCATTTCTTGTTTACAGATTCGTCAGGTCCTTGCCTGGCTCGGGCCCTCATCATACGGGCTCTGTAACACGTAAGTATGTTTTATTATCTCTGAATTTACAGCTGTCAACAGGCAAAGTTCGTTAAACCAGAATGTGTACCGTACGGAAAAGCAAACAAATAACAAAATTTGCAAGATGATAACAGTCGATATTAGCCATCAGCAGGTAAGGTCATCAAGCCGCACCATACATACGTCAGACAGTAACATCAGTTGTATAACAGGATGTATATATGTGGTTGGATTTAAGGGCTATCACCTAAAGGTCATGAAGCCAGAATGTGAACCATAAGTTCAACATAAAATGATCGTCCAGGTCCAGCAGATAGCTGCATATGAAGCTATGAATGTCTGTCTTGATTACTGACGACGTAGAGGGAAGGGTTTGGGTAGGAAAGGAATTCGGGAGGAGTATTTTGAGGGGTTCTCGGGAGTGTGATGAGTAGGGACACAAAAATAGTCCTTCTCAGGAGGAGGGTAACAGGTCCTGAGGCTCAGCCCAGGTGATGGTGTGAGCAGTACACACATCACCAGCACACCTTTGATGGCACTCCTACACCCTCGTGGCTGCTGGACTCCACACAGGAGCAGGGGATGATGGCACATATCTATGAAGCGAAAAGGTTTTCGATGAGACTGTGCTATTTCTTCCCTTCCCTGGTCGATGATACAGCCTTTCCCCAAGGTTACTTGTCATTCCTGGTGTAACGACTTATGGGTTGAGTCCGGTAACACCTTTTGAATAATAGTATGGAACAGAGTGGAGTGACCAAGATGAACAGAGTGTTCTGCACTTCAACTGATTAATTATATGATAAGAATTAAGAGAATTACACACCATAAATGTCACTTGCAAGGATCAAGCCAGAGATGAAGCATAGATAACTAGAAGGGTTAAGGAAACAAAAATTGTAAAATACCTTTACCCGGGATCAGTAGCACCTGTGGCAATGGACACACCTTCGTAATGCTTGATCACTTACAAGCGACAAACTATGATACGTAAACCTTAGGTACTGTTCGTCAGGAGAACAATTTACAAATATTCATAAAAGACATATATATGTTAGATATATCTTTATCCGAGACGTGTAACACTTGTGTGGATAGACACAGCTTTGTAATGCATGATCCATTACACGAAATGAACTTCACTAACGAAGAGTTATACAACGCGTCGTTGAAGAACATTAATCAAATACCTATACAGAATTTTTATGTTATGTAAAAGATATTTCTTGATAGTAGTAAACACAAGAAATGGTGACGAAAGAAAAGGGATGTAGAGGTAAATATTTTGTTAAAAAATGAATTGCTCCTGCCTTAAACTAGCTCCTTGCAATGGATTTTGTTTTAGATACCCACAGTAAGATATATTGTGTGATTAATCACTATAAATGTTTATGTTTAACTGATCTTTTATTTCTTATAGTATTTCACTGATTCAGGTTTAAGAACCTTGGTTCTGAACAACCATTATAATGCAACACAATACATATTTATCATAAATAAATCATTTATCACAATAACCATTATGTTTGTACCAGATTCTTTACGTCCTCAATCACGTTTGTTAATATATAAGGAATTTTTCCGCCACATTTCAATACATAACATATATCTACACGTGTGGAAATATATGTATATGTTTTTATAAATTTTTCTTTGGCTTTTATAATTAAGGTGTAAGATATCCGTCTGAAGAAAATACTAGATAATATTATAGGTTATGTGTGTGTGTGTGTGTGTGTGTGTGTGTGTGTGTGTGTGTGTGTGAGTGCACACAGGAGTGAAAACATATTTTACACTTACAAGGTTAAAAGACGGGCAACACGAGGTACAAATCCTTCTCAAAAGACTCACGTGATAATGATTGAAGTAGTACACAACACACACACACACACGCACACACACACACACACACACACACACACAACACACACACACACACACACAGAGCGCGCCTTCAATTTTGATGTGATTGATTCCATCTTAGTTTTTCGTCTACGGAATACTACATCTTCAGTTCAGCACACCATTGTGGTAAATGAAGGGAAAGTCACCACATTTACAAGCCGAGTGCACGTAGCTTATCCCACTACGTTAGAGAGAAAACTTACCTGTATTTGAATTAAATGAACGGGAACAGAGAAGACAAAATTTATTACACATTCAATTAACAACTATATCAAATTATATATATACATTACCACATTCCTGCACTTTCCATCACAATTTGCTGAGGTTATAACCTTGTAGTTACCATTACCTACAACCTTAAGGATGGTGGTCTACAACACCTCTAGATTTGATGGAGAAAACGAAAAGTTTCGTTTTACTATTAAGAACCACAGAAATGCGTAATTCCACTTCACATACCACTACTACTAGTTATTTACTTGTGATTTTCACGCTAAGATTTTCATCCTCTAGCGAAGCATACAATAATCGTCCTTATCTACTCTGAGCATTGATATCCTCCTGATGATCAGATTGCTGTTTTGGTTGTCCGTTTCCTTTGTACTGGTGCGCCTCACTGCACACCTTACATGAGTGGCCTTCCACAGTATTAGGGACAGCTGCCGGGCCTCACTGTAGCTACTTCGGAAAAAAAACGGTTGCCAATCTCCTCGTATTCCCTCATGACCACAGCGCCAAACCGACTCCCGCCATCAGGCCGAAACGCACAAACATTTCTGACAAAATTGAGACAACCCGCTTTCGCGTCAGTTTTGACACCAGTGAATTTTATACGACAATTACGCTCAAGATGCTTGGTTTCTGTTCATGGAATTGAAGAGAAGCAACCAACGATGTTGCTACTGCCCATCCATGAAGTCCCCCCACCACGAAAGTAACCAGCTCGGGGGATGGTGTTTACCCTGACGCCAACGGAGAAACTCAATATTAGTGCAGAGATCTTTTCCTCGGTAAAGAAAGTGTAGCCGGACTCCGCCCTCATGAGGTTACTGCACGACAGCAAAGATCACCCTTTGGTAGGCTGTGCTATAGGCAGCACAGCTCCGTCAAAGATCTCACTCATAAGTGAACTTATATAGATTCCTTTTTAACATTTTGTCTTGTCTATAAGGAACTCATCAGTTCGTCTCCAGTGAAAGCAAAAAATCATCGAGAAATTCATTTGCTTCCTCAATACAGGATCTTGTGGCTCTGTGTGGGGGAAGGGCTGGTGGCTGGTGCTGGCTGTGTCTGGAA
>NC_092235.1:6459863-6466168 GCF_036320965.1 Panulirus ornatus | reverse complement strand
TCATCGCCGCCATAAGTAAGTAAGGAAGGTGACTTTAATGATGATAAATACGACCTGGTATGGCTGTGTCTACACACTACCGCCATCTGGTCAACATTGTACATACCAACATTTAAACTGTGACATTCAACCACAAGGTTTAAAGTCGCTCATGAAAACGCGAACTTAAAATCTATCCATTTAAATCTACCATTCATCAATAAACATTTAAACACCGTCATTTGAACGTAAACCTTCCAGCTGCGTTATTTTACCAGAGTCCTTCAAGATACGTCATATAAACACAAAACTTGAATGTACGTTAAGCTTTTGCAAACCATCATTGAAACTCAAACTTTTAAATTAGAATTGTAATGAAACTGCGAACTTTTAACTCTGTCAAATTACAACTATTGTACAAAATGATTTACTTAATTGACAAATTTTAATGTCAGTTAATTTAACGATATCGTTTGTGGTTCATCTTTGAAACACAATCCTTTAAACTTTGTCTCTAGAACTTAACACAACCATTAAGTTTCATAACTGGAATGGAAATTTGGATAATCTATCAAAATTCGTCATATAACGCGAACTTTTAAATCCTTCCATTCAGTTGGGTCGTTACTTGCCTGGCTGCCATTCATAATATGTCCTTTTATATTGTATGTTGACTACGCTCTCATTCATTCGTCATTTGGATCGTCTCACTGATATTCCATTCATAAACTTCATTCCTGCAGCTTATTTTTGACCGCCATGTTGCTTCCTCAAGGTTTATAATTCTTTGTGTATTTAATAATAGAAGATTCAATGATATTTCTCGTGGTACTGGAATTAGAGTTAATAATGCCATCTCAGTTATTAACTCTAACTCAAGTACCACGAGAAATATCATTGAATCTTCTATTACTGAATACACAAAGAATTATAATCTTAATATTAGTGATGGTCTATACAAATTGGATAACTTTAATGTTGATAAAATGTGTAAACAATTCACCTTCTTGTCCACATAATAAGTTTATGATACGCTTGTTGTCTGTCTTGGACAATCACATGTTTACCATATGGCGTCCTAGCTACGTCTCTTCGTTGTATATTAACTGACTGTTATATTTCTCTCTTGTGTCTACCATGATGATGTGAGTTTTACACGAAAGTGCACTTGGGAACTTATCGTGTTTATTTTCCCCGTGGAGTGACTCATAAGAATATATTTGATAACGTGCAAAATTGTGATCCTTTTCAATATACATATATGTATATATATATTTTTTTCAAAATATTCGCCATTTCCCGCGTTAGCAACGTAGCGTTAAGAAAAGAGGACTGGGCCTCTGAGGGAATATCCTCACCTGGCCCCCTTCTCTGTTCCATCTTTTGGAAAACAAAAAAAAAACAAAAATAAGAGGGGAGGATTTCCAGGCCCCCGCTCCCTCCCTTTTAGTCACCTCCTACGACACGCAGGGAATGCGTGGGAAGTATTCTTTCTCCCCTATCCCCAGGGATATATATATATATATATATATATATATATATATATATATATATATATATATATATATCCTTCAGTATGTTTACTTTCGATAATGAGGAACAAACGAAAGAGACAAGCAAGTAAATTTCGTCAAAGACATCTCTCTTTTCTTAACGCTGCCTCGCAAAGATTTTCATTAATTCAAATTGAAGAAACAGACGAATTTTCTGTTGTCTGGTTAGCTCAGTGGTAGAGCGTGAGTCTTACACACTCAAGGTCGTGGGTTCGAGACCCACACCAGACATATTTTTTGTCTTTATCTTTTTTCATTTTGTCCGCATCACATGTGTGCAACATTCAGTATGGTCGTCCAACGTTATAGTGAAGATATTCACAATAAATTGTGGTTTTCGACCTTATCTGAAAGGGTCAGGTCCACCAAGACGTCCTTGAAATCTTCCAGAAGCTTCTGGCGATCCTCCTCCAACTGCTGGGCACATCAGAGTTAACATGGGCCGGACATCGGTTGTGGAACGACTTAATCTGCTTCCGGTAGTTAGCAGGGATGATAATGAGGGCTCTGACCTCATACCAGGTCAGCTTAGTTCCAGTCTATTACTTAGTTCCAGTCTATTACTTAGTTCCAGTCTATTGCTTAGTTCCAGTCTATTGCTTAGTTCCAGTCTATTGCTTAGTTGCAGTCTATTACTTAGTTCCAGTCTATTACTTAGTTCCAGTCTATTACTTAGTTCCAGTCTATTGCTTAGTTCCAGTCTATTGCAACGACAATAAAAAAGTAAAACTCATTTCTTCGTGGAAAATTGAGAGGAAAACACGACAGCAACATGGAGATTTACTGTGGTTATTTTGCCGGCTAGTCGGCAACGGTCGGTCAAACACTATTTTGCCGTGGTAATCTCAGTGCTTCATATAATACTAAGTCCAAAAAAATGTTCTTGGGGGCGTAGCTCAGTGGTAGAGCACTCGCTTGGCATGCGAGAGGACCCGGGTTCAAACCCCGGCGCTTCCATTTTTGTTATTATGGAAATTCATTGTTTTCAGTCTTATATGTATATATATATATATATATATATATATATATATATATATATATATATATATATATATATATATATATATATATATACATATATCGTCCGATCAGGGAAGTTAAGCAACGTTGGGTCTGGTTAGTACTTGGATGGGTGACCGTCTGGGAACACCAGATGCTGTTATCCCTGGGGATAGGGAAGAAAGTATACTTGCCTCGTATTCCCTGCGTGGCGTACAAGGCGACTAAAAGGGGAGGGAGCAGAAGGCCGGAAATCCTTTACTCTCATTTTCAATTTTTCAAAAGACGGAACAGAGAAGATATAAAGATATTGTAAAGATGTAACTAATATAAGATATAAGAATGAATGGAAGATACCGATGTAGCTGAAACAAGGAGTAATGAAGATTAAGGTGCAATGAAAATTATTCTGTAGTGAAGATAAATGTATATGTTAAAATTTTGTATTGAACATCAAGAAGTAATGATAATGATGAAAGTGTAGTGACGATGAGGGTTTAATTAGGGAGAGGTGACAATTGCCTTTACAATGATAATAAGGAGGCAACACAATGAGGAACACAAACTTTCCAAAGCTACGTTCAAGTCAGACTTTGAACTAAGTTCGGTAAACAGAAGGATGATGTTAAGATGAGAGTGTAGTGAGGAAGAGTATAGTGATGATAAGGATATTGTCAAGATAGGTTGTAGTGAAGATACGAATGTAGTGAAGATACGAATTTAGTAGAGATAAGGGTTATCAAAGAGTAAAGTTTATTCAAAATGATTATGTAGTGAAGATAAGAACTACTTTTAGTGAACATCAGGGAATGCAATGATGATGGTATGGTAGAAATAACGGTGTAGTGAAGAAGAGGGTATAGCGAAGATATATTTAGTGAAAATAAGCTAGTAGTGAAGATACACGTTAGTGAATATGAGGTAGTAATGAACTTAACCTTATTGATCTGATCCCCCAAATCCTCCAAACTACGTTCAAGGGCGGATCCAAAGCCAACCGAAAAGGCTATTTCTCTGTGTATTGTTAGTGGTGGTGGTGGTGTGTAGGTGTGTGTAATCATCTATTTGCACTGTATTAGGAGGGAGTTTTACACTCGTGGGGCCCCGTGTAAGTACGTTGTTTGTGTGAGTGGGTAAAATCTAAAGCCTTCCTTGAAACCAGCTTAGTCAAGATAAGGTCATATGAAGATGAGGTTGTAGTGAAGATTATAATAAGCCTTGCATAGTGAAGATAAAGAGATTAAGGAGAGGAGATGTAGTAAAGAAGATTATAGTGAACACAAAAGGATTCAAGCTACGTGCAGGGTCAGCCTACGGGCTTGAACTTACATTTTAGGTCAAAGGCATCACCAGTACACCCCGGCCAGCATTAAAGTTTATCCGTACACACAAACACACACACACACACACACAGACACACACACACACACACACACACACACACACACACACACACAAACACACACACACACACACATATAAGTACATATATATATATATTTACACTGTACCAGAAGCGTTAACAAAAGCTCATTTGGTGAAATCGTGTTTCCTCACATTAAATGTTATCCCAGATGTTCAAAATTCTTCTCTTTGGTCTTTCATTTTCTATGTTTTCCACTTGACTTTCTTCAATCGAAGTGATTTACCGTTCATGTTTTAGATTAAACTATATTTGTCAATTCACCAATTCCCTCTCCCATCTCATCATGACGCTTCTTATTGTTCTTTGATTTGAATCCTCAGTTTTCACCTCTCCTTCAACATGATAACCTCTGAATCTGTGAGTGTGTAATTACCTATTTTTACTGTGTGAGGAGAGAGTTCTACACTCGCCAGGCCAAATCTCTAGAACATTCCGTACTATTATACAACTTGTAAGATTTATGTATGGTGTCTGCCTTAACCATGACCTCATTCTTCTTATTCCATTCATCAACCACTCTTCTATGAACTTTGAAATTACTTCTCTGAATATATTTGAACAATATTGCCCTAATTTCATGCTATGTTCTCTAGGTTTGTGTGTATGTGTGTGTGTGTGTGTGTGTGTGTGTGTGTGTTCTCAGAAAGTAACTATTATTCAACAATGATTTCCCAAAAGCCATTTACCTCATATCCTTTTATTTCGATGCTGGAAAATGGCTAAATTTTCGTCAAAGTGTTTTTTGTCTTATTAGTATTTATAATGATTTATTGATTC
This sequence comes from Panulirus ornatus, assembly GCF_036320965.1. NCBI lineage: Eukaryota > Metazoa > Arthropoda > Malacostraca > Decapoda > Palinuridae > Panulirus > Panulirus ornatus. The sequence goes on along the minus strand of NC_092235.1, from coordinate 6,461,434 downwards.
AAAAAGTATTGGTATTTCGAAACTATTTAGATCCTTCAACATCCCTAGCCATCTTCACTACACTCTCAACACCATTGGCCATCCTGACTATTTCTTCGACACCTTTAGATTTCATCAAATAATGATCGCAACAAAACTAAATGAATCCGTCTACATATCCGGATTTGTATAGGATTTAATCTGGATAGATCTGGTTATGTGACGTCACATGACCCAGGGGTATATAAGGCCGGCGGCGAGAGAAGTGTAATCATTTGAGGATGGGATTCCGTACCGACAACATCTCCTCTCACACTCTCCGGCAAGAAGAAAATTTGGTAAGTGCACCTCAGGCCGGAATCAAAATGAGCGTTCCAGTTGTAAAGTTGACCCAGAAGGATGTAAATGAGCTGGTGGTCATGAGAGAGGTGGGTCGAGGAGGCAACGCCAAGATTGAAACGGTGTTGTTCCGTGGATCGTGTTGTGTCATCAAAACCCTTCTGGACGGAGTGAGTTGGAAAAGTCTTATGGATGAAGCCGACATTCACAGGAGACTGGCTGGGGCTGGAGGAGCCCCTCTACTTCGAGCAGTGTGCCGCAACCCCCCACTGATCATCTTAAGCCACACTGGCCAGCCTTATGATAAGTACATGAGAACATGTCGGTCGGACGAGGAACTGGTCGAGTCCGCCATCATGGTCGCTCGTCGGCTGATGGAAATCCATAAGAAAAACATTGTCCATAATGACGTCAAGGTCGAGAATGTGACGGTGACGATGGGTGAGAAGCCAGAGTTTCACATCATCGACTTCGGCTTGAGCGTTAAGAAGGGAAGCTGCGTTGAGTACAATGTTCCTGACCTGTGGTTGGCCCCTGAGGTCAGGGAGCGCAAGCCGGTCTCCCCAGCCAGTGACGTCTTCTCTTTTGGGCATCTAATGAGGCACGTGTCCATCCTGGTCAGGAAGCAGGGTGTGCGGGAAAGCCTCCAGGATCTTTACCAAACAGCGACCCACAGCGACCCCTCAGAGAGACCAGCTCTGCCACTTATTATTGGTGAGCTGAAGAAGGTGATGAGGTCAGTCCGCCGGAGGCGTACCAGAGGAGGGGGCCAACGGAACCAGAGGAAGGGCAGGAAATGAGGTGCCCTTCCTCAACTATCTACCTCACAATAAGAACTTTGTTTTAGAGGAAATTATTATTTTTACATATCTTAAAACGGGATAGACGTTTATTTTAGAGGAAATTAAAATATTTGTTTAAAACGGGAAAAAATTATGGAACTCGACATGCAACCACCTCCTCGTGGTGAGTTCTGGGTGATAAGAGATCAAACATCTCTTATCAGCTAAGAGTTGCATACAAACGTATTTCCTGATAAGTAAAAGACGACTGGATAATGTTCTTATGATCTTAAATGTTCTTAGAGTCTGGCTAGTGTTATCTTGGAGGTCTTCTATCCCCTACAGCTCGGGCTGGGCCCAGATTGTATCATAGACAACGATAAATGATCTTAGCCTAGCTATAACGGACAGCGATAAATGATCTTAGCTTAGTTATCATGGACAGCGATGAATGATCTTAGCCTAGCCATC
>NC_092235.1:6452363-6454863 GCF_036320965.1 Panulirus ornatus | reverse complement strand
TCCTCTCTTCCTACACGTACACATGCCTTACATTCTCGATAAAAACTTTTCACTGCTTCTAACAACTTGCCTTCCACACCATATATTCTTAATACCTTCCACAGAGCATCTCTATCAACTCTATCATGTGCCTTCTCCAGATCCATAAATGCTACATACAAATCCATTTGCTTTTCTAAGTATTTCTCACATACATTCTTCAAAGCAAACACCTGACCCACACATCCTCTACCACTTCTGAAACCACACTGCTCTTCCCCAATCTGATGCTCTGTACAAGCCTTCACCCTCTCAATCAATACCCTCCCATATAATTTACCAGGAATACTCAACAAACTTATACCTCTGTAATTTGAGCACTCACTCTTATCCCCTTTGCCTTTGTACAATGGCACTATGCACGCATTTCGCCAATCCTCAGGCACCTCACCATGAGTCATACATACATTAAATAACCTTACCAACCAGTCAATAATACAGTCACCCCCTTTTTTAATAAATTCCACTGCAATACCATCCAAACCTTCTGCCTTGCCGGCTTTCATCTTCCGCAAAGCTTTTACTACCTCTTCTCTGTTTACCAAATCATTTTCCCTAACCCTCTCACTTTGCACACCACCTCGACCAAAACACCCTTTATCTGCCACTCTATCATCAAACACATTCAACAAACCTTCAAAATACTCACTCCATCTACTTCTCACATCACCACTACTTGTTATCACCTCCCCATTTGCGCCCTTCACTGAAGTTTCCATTTGCTCCCTTGTCTTACGCACTTTATTTATCTCCTTCCAAAACATCTTTTTATTCTCCCTAAAATTTAATGATACTCTCTCACCCCAACTCTCATTTGCCCTCTTTTTCACCTTTTGCACCTTTCTTTTGACCTCCTGTCTCTTTCTTTTATACATCTCCCACTTAATTGCATTTTTTCTCTGCAAAAATCGTCCAAATGCCTCGCTCTTCTCTTTCACTAATAATCTTACTTCTTCATCCCACCACTCACTACCCTTTTTAATCAACCCACCTCCCACTCTTCTCATGCCACAAGCATCTTTTGTTCTACCTTATGAGTTCATCTAACGAGATTTTACGAAAAGGTAGGGCAAGCGCGTAACGCTCTCCGCAGAGAAATATATTGTCACGAAGAAAAAGATAAAAAAGGTGGGAGTAAGGTGTTGTGATGTGTTATGTTTGGGAAGGAGAGGTTGTATGTTTGTGGAGTGAGAGCCAGCAGACAACGTCTGGGTGAGACTGGAAGGTAAGAAAGCTGCCTTGGTCAGAGGACTGGTAATTAACAGCCACTAAAATGCACTATAGTGCCTGGAAACTGTAGTGACGTAAGTGACATGGGGGTCTGCATGGGTCTGCTGGTGGGGGGGGCTGTCGTCAGAGACCAAGTATAAATGTTGATGTTGTATGACATTAAGATGAGGCTGTTGTGTGGTGTGGCGGGAAAGGTAGTATAATATTGGAAGCTGGTAATGTGGTATCGTACTCAGGCATGAATCTCTGAGAGATCTGTGTGGCTGAACACGACGGTGCGACCTTCAGGTATTATGATGGCCCGACCTTTGACCTCACCATTAAGGTTATACGTGCATGTATATACTTATCCAAAAGCTATTTTCTTTATCACTATATGTTTGCAGTATCCATTTGACCGGCTGGTGATCTCAATGGTGTCTGTGCTAAGGATGGCGTAAACATTTGGACCTACAAGCATAAAAGAAAGTTCTGGAGGCAAGTGTGGAAAAGAGAATTCTTGTGACTATTTCATGTGTGCTTCCATCATGCAGACCTCAGTGTTGTTGGGTCAGGCTGGAGGTTTGGAGTGGCAAAGGAGAGCTGGACTTGATGGCTTGTGTAAGGGAATGAGAGACTGATGTGGTACCATGATTGAGATATTAGTATGTAATTACTTATCTTTCTCTTCCCTTGAAGAAATGTTTCTCCTTTGTAAGGCGCCAGTGTTTAGAATTTAGATTTTTGACTTGCCTGCCAGTTTGCATCTGTATAGACTTCATATTTAAGTTCAAGATGGTGATCAATACACTTGCCACCTGAGCCACCGACTCTCGCTCCACTTACAAGAAGGTGGAATCAAACATCATCATGAACAAAAGCATGGAACGAGACTAACGAGGGAGATTATAATGAATAACATCAAAATCATTACTAGTTGTAGTGATCGCAGGAGACTACAGAGATTAGAAGCCATTCACATAAGAGAGGAAGCCCCTGTCATCAACATCCAGACAAACATGACCACAGCCTTATAGCTCTTTGATGGCCCGCCAATAGGACGTAGAGCTGATAATGCCTTGTCAAATTCCCGATTGCTCAGATGTGATTAATTACTGTGTTGTTACAAACATTCCATTATACAAAGGAATGTAAAGGTATCCATACAGCAGTGGACCACTGGGTCACTTCGAGGCTGATGGTGATAGTGGAAGATATCAGGAACTCACACATTAGTGTAGTGGAAGATATC
>NC_092235.1:6450575-6452263 GCF_036320965.1 Panulirus ornatus | reverse complement strand
ATATATATATATATATATATATATATATATATATATATATATATATATATATATATATATATATATATATATATATATATACATATATATATATATATTTTCTTTTTGTCGCTGTCTCCCGCGTTTGCGAGGTAGCGCAAGGAGACAGACGAAAGAAATGGCCCAGCCCACCCCCATACACATGCATATACATACATCCACACACGCAAATATACATACCTACACAGCTTCCCATGGTTTACCCCAGACGCTTCACATGCCCTGATTCAATCCACTGACAGCACGTCAACCCCGGTATACCACATCGATCCAATTCACTCTATTCCTTGCCCTCCTTTCACCCTCCTGCAGGTTCAGGCCCCGATCACACAAAATCTTTTTCATTCCATCTTTCCACCTCCAATTTGGTCTCCCACTTCTCCTCGTTCCCTCCACCTCCGACACATATATCCTCTTGGTCAATCTTTCCTCACTCATTCTCTCCATGTGACCAAACCATTTCAAAACCCCCTTCTGCTCTCTCAACCAGGCTCTTTTTATTTCCACACATCTATCTTACCCTTACGTTACTTACTCGATCAAACCACCTCACCCCACACATTGTCCTCAAACATCTCATTTCCAGCACATCCATCCTCCTACACACAACTCTATCCATAGCCCACGCCTCGCAACCATACAACATTGTTGGAACCACTATTCCTTCAAACATACCCATTTTTGCTTTCCGAGATAATGTTCTCGACTTCCAAACATTCTTCAAGGCTCCCAGGATTTTCGCCCCCTCCCCCACCCTATGATTCACTTCCGCTTCCATGGTTCCATCCGCTGCCAGATCCACTCCCAGATATCTAAAACACTTTACTTCCTCCAGTTTTTCTCAATTCAAACTTACCTCCCAACTACCTTGACCCTCAACCCTACTGTACCTAATAACCCTGCTCTTATTCACATTTACTCTTAACTTTCATCTTTCACAGACTTTACCAAACTCAGTCACCAGCTTCTGCAATTTCTCACATGAATCAGCCACCAGCGCTGTATCATCAGCGAACAACAACTGACTCACTTCCCAAGCTCTCTCATCCACAACAGACTTCATACTTGCCCCTCTTTCCAAAACTCTTGCATTCACCTCCCTAACAACCACATCCATAAACAAATTAAACAACCATGGAGACATCACACGCCCCTGCCGCAAACCTACATTCACTGAGAACCAATCACTTTCCTCTCTTCCTACACGTACACATGCCTTACATCCTCGATAAAAACTTTTCACTGCTTCTAACAACTTGCCTCCCACACCATATATTCTTAATACCTTCCACCGAGCATCTCTATCAACTCTATCATATGCCTTCTCCAGATCCATAAATGCTACATACAAATCCATTTGCTTTTATAAGTATTTCTCACATACATTCTTCAAAGCAAACACCTGATCCACACATCCTCCACCACTTCTGAAACCACACTGCTCTTCCCCAATCTGATGCTCTGTACATGCCTTCACCCTCTCAATCAATACCCTTCCATATAATTTACCAGGAATACTCAACAAACTTATACCTCTGTAATTTTAGCACTCACTCTTATTCCCTTTGCCTTTGTACAATGGCACTATGAACGCATTCAGCCAATCCTCAGGCACCTCACCATGAGTCATACATACATTAAATAACCTT
>NC_092235.1:6415575-6445575 GCF_036320965.1 Panulirus ornatus | reverse complement strand
AGGCTTTCGGAAACAAGCAGTTCCAATGCTTTTCGGTCGAGCTGAGTCATGTTGAGAGGAAAGCCTTTGGTTTTGTGTTGGGTATCAGCAGAAATTTACCACTCTCAATGTGCAGGTCCGTGGATGTGATTTCGATGCCTAAGTTGTTTCGTTGCCTACTGATCTTACGTTATATCCTGGATATGCAGAAAATCATAGTTAACTCCTCAGGTAATTGAGTTATCAGTGATTCAATGACTTCATTACTTGAAACCCTGAGATTTGAATATAAACTATCTATCTGTCTATCTATATATCTATCTATCTCTCTATGTATCTGCCTTTCTATGTATATCTATTCTTTATATATATATATATATATATATATATAATATATATATATATATATATATATATATATATATATATATATATATATATGTATGTATGTATATGAAGTAGTGAAGATAAAGAATCAGATAAACGATCTACGACAGTGATTTCAGCTCAAGAGCAGTAAATATGGCGGAGAATTTAGTTTGTAGTGAAGATACCCAATTGTATATTGTGTATATTTTCTAATCTGTCAAGTAGGGAAGATAAAGAATATGTAATAAACCCTATGGTCGTGATTTCTACCAACTCAAGAGCAGTAAATATGGTGGGTGATTCTGTTTGTAGTGAAGATACCCAATTGTATATTGTGTACATTTTCTAATCTGTCAAGTAGGGAAGATAAAGAATATGTAATAAACCCTATGGTCGTGATTTCTACCAACTCAAGAGCAGTAAATATCGCGGGCAATTCAGTTTTCAATGATGCCCAATTGTGTATTATATTTATCATATTATAATGCAATTGTGTTAAATAATGAAGATAAAGAATGAGAGATAAACTCTATGGCCGTGATTTCTACCAGCTCAAGTGCATTAGATATGGTGGACAATTCAGTTTTAGTGAAGATGCCCAATTGTACATTGTATGTATCATATGGGACAGTTCAGTTTGTAGTGAAGTTGCCTTACTTTGTATTGTATATATCATATTCCAAACTAAGGTTGGCAAGTAGTGAAAATAAAGAATTAGAGATCATTAAACTCTATGGCCGTGATTTCTTCCTGCTCAAGTGCAGTGAATATGGTGGACAATTCAGTTTACGGTGAAGATACCTAATTCTATATTGTATATATCATATTGCACTCTATGTGTTTCAAGAAGTGAAGAAAATATATATATATATATATATATATATATATATATTATATATATATATATATATATATATATATATATATATATATATATATATATATATATATATATATATATATATATATATATATATATGTATATATATATATATATATATATATATATATATATTATATATATATATATATATATATAATATATATATATTATATATATATATTTACATATGTTAGTAAAAGAGAAGAGAGGCATTTGGACGAGTTTTGCAGGGAAATAGTTCAAATAGCCTTTTAGGTTGGCTTTGGATCCGCCATTGAAAGTAGTTTGGAAGATTTGGGGGATCAGATCAATAAGGATAAGTTCACTACAACCTCATATTCACTAACGTGTATCTTCACTACAAGCTTATTTTCACTTAATTATATCTTCGCTATACCCTCATCTTCACTACACACGTTATTTCTACCATACCATCATCATTGTACTCCCTGATGTTCACTAAAAGTAGTTCTTATCTTCACTACATAATCATTTTGAATAAACTTTACTCTTTGATAACCCTTATCTCTGCTACATTCGTATCTTCACTACATTCGTATCTTCACTACAACCTATCTTGACAATATCCTTATCATCACTATACTCTTCTTCACTACACTCTCATCTTAACATCATCCTTCTGTTTACCGAACTTAGTTCAAGGTCTGACTTGAACGTCGCTTTGGAAAGTTTGTGTTCCTCATTGTGTTGCCTCCTTATTATCATTGTAAAGGCAATTGTCACCACTCCCTAACTAAACCCTCATCGTCACTACACTCTCATCATTATCATTACTTCTTGATGTTCAATACAAAATTTTAACATATACATTTATCTTCACTACAGAATAATTTTCATTGCACCTTTATCTTCATTACTCCTTGTTTCAGCTACATCCGTATCTTCCAATCATTCTTATATCTTATATTAGTTACATCTTTACAATATCTTTATGTCTTCTCTGTTCCATCTTTTGAAAAATTGAAAATGAGAGTAAAGGATTTCCGGCCTTCTGCTCCCTACCCTTTTAGTCGCCTTGTACGCCACGCAGGGAATACGTGGCAAGTATACTTTCTTCCCTATCCCCAGGGATAACAGCATCTGGTGTTCCCAGACGGTCACCCATCCAAGTACTAACCAGACCCAACGTTGCTTAACTTGACTGATCGAACGATATATATATATATATATATATATATATATATATATATATATTATATATATATATATATATATATATATATATATTATATATATATATAACACTGAAAACAATGAATTTCCCAAATAACAAAAATGGAAGCGCCGGGGTTTGAACCCGGGTCCTCTCGCATGCCAAGCGAGTGCTCTACCACTGAGCTACGCCCCCAAGAACATATTTTGTGACATAGTATTATATGAAGCACTGAGATTACTACGGCAAAATAGTGTCTGACCGACCGTTGCCGACTAGCCGGCAAAATAACCACAGGGTAAATCTCCATGTTGCTGTCGTGTTTTCCTCTCAATTTTCCACGAAGAAATGAGTTTTACTTTTTTTATTGTCGTTGCAATAGACTGGAACTAAGCAATAGACTGGGACTATGCAATAAACTGGAACTAAGCAATAGACTGGAATTAAACAATAGACTGGAACTAAGCAATAGACTGGAACTAAATGATAGACTGGAACTTAGCACTAGGCTGGAACTAAGTAATAGACTGGAACTAAGCAACAGACTGGAACTAAGCTGACCTGGTATGAGGTCAGAGCCCTCATTATCCTCCCTGCTAACTACCGGAAGCAGATTAAGTCGTTCCACAACCGATGTCCGGCCCATGTTAACTCTGATGTGCCCAGCAGTTGGAGGAGGATCGCCAGAAGCTTCTGGAAGATTTCAAGGACGTCTTGGTGGACCTGACCCTTTCAGATAAGGTCGAAAACCCCAATTTATTGTGAAGATCTTCACTATAACGTTGGACGAACATACTGAATGTTGCGCACATGTGATGCGGACAAAATGAAAAAAGAAAAAGACAAAAATTATGTCTGGTGTGGGTCTCGAACCCACGACCTTGAGTGTGTCAGACTCACGCTCTACCACTGAGCTAACCAGACAATAGAAAAATACGTCTGTTTCTTCAATATGAATTAATGAAAATCTTTGCGAGGCAGCGTTAAGAAAAGAGAGATGTCTTTGACGAAATTTACTTGTTTGGCTCCTTCTTTTGTTCCTCAGTATCGAAAGTAAACATACTGAAGGATATATATTATATATATATATATATTATATATATATATATATATATATATATATATATATATATATATATATATATATATGTGTATATATGTATTGAAAAGGATCGCAATTTTGCACGTGATCAAGTATATTCTTATGAGTTCACAGGGAAAATAAACACGATAAGCTCCCAAGTGCACTTTCGTGTAAAACTCACATCATCAGGGGAGACACAACAGAGAAATATAACAGTCAGTTGATATACAACGAAGAGACGTAGCTAGGACGCCATATGGTAAACATGTGATTGTCCAAGACAGACAACAAGCGTATCATAAACTTATTATGTGGACAAGAAGGTGAATTGTTTACACATTTTATCAACATTAAAGTTATCCAATTTGTATAGACCATCACAAATATTAAGATTATAATTCTTTGTGTATTCAGTAATAGAAGATTCAATGATATTTCTCGTGATACTTGAGTTAGAGTTAATAACTGAGATGGCATTATTAACTCTAATTCCAGTACCACGAGAAATATCATTGAATCTTCTATTATTAAATACACAAAGAATTATAAACCTTGAGGAAGCAACATGGCGGTCAAAAATAAGCTGCAGGAATGAAGTTTATGAATGGAATATCAGTGAGACGATCCAAATGACGAATGAATGAGAGCGTAGTCAACATACAATATAAAAGGACATATTATGAATGGCAGCCAGGCAAGTAACGACCCAACTGAATGGAAGGATTTAAAAGTTCGCGTTATATGACGAATTTTGATAGATTATCCAAATTTCCATTCCAGTTATGAAACTTAATGGTTGTGTTCAGTTCTAGAGACAAAGTTAAAAGGTTTGTGTTTCAGAGATGAATCACAAAGGATATCGTTAAATTAACTGACATTAAAATTTGTCAATTAAGTGAATCATTTTGTACAATAGCTGTAATTTGACAGAGTTAAAAGTTCGCAATTTCATTACAATTCTAATTTAAAAGCTTGATATTTAATGATGGTTTGCACAAGCTTAACGTACATTTAAGTTTTGTGTTTATATGACGTATCTTAAAGGACTCTGGTAAAATAACGCAGCTGGAAGGTTTACGTTCAAATGACGGTGTTTAAATGTTTATTGATGAATGGTAGATTTAAATGGATAGATTTTAAGTTCGCGTTTTCATGAGCGACTTTAAACCTTGTGGTTGAATGTCACAGTTTAAATGTTGGTATGTACAATGTTGACCAGATGGCGGTAGTGTGTAGACACAGCCATACCAGGTCGTGTTTATCATCATTAAAGTCACCTTCCTTACTTACTTATGGCGGCGATGAAATTCACTGGTTCTTGATTGTGCACCAATTAACCTATCAGATAATGGTACAATGTTTGCCTGGTGTTGCATATATCACGTCTGTTGTTGAAACACAAGAATGCCAGGTGACTTTGGGAGTGGATGATAATGTAAAGATCAATATAAATGTGGGAAATCTTGAACCGCCATCACCAGACACAACACATGTTTGGATCTGGCGGGGGGAGGGACTTGCCTGTGACGTCACGATGCCCCGCCTCCAGCCTGGCGCCGCTCTGTGTGTGTGTGTGTGTGTGTGTGTGTGGACTACTTTAATCATTATCTTGTAAGTCTTTTGAGGAAGGATTTGTACACTCGTGTTGCCCCGTCTCTTAACCTTGTAAGTGTAAAATATGTTTTCACTCCTGTGTGCGCTCACACACACACACACACACACACACACACACACACACACACACACACACATAACCTATAATATTATCTAGTATTTTCTTCAGACGGATATCTTACACCTTGATTATTAAAGCCAAAGAAAAATTTATAAAAATATATACATATATTTCCACACGTGTAGATATATGTTATGTATTGAAATGTGGCGGAAAAATTCCTTATATATTAACAAACGTGATTGAGGACGTAAAGAATCTGGTACAAACATAATGGTTATTGTGATAAATGATTTATTTATGATAAATATGTATTGTGTTGCATTATAATGGTTGTTCAGAACCAAGGTCTGTAAGCCAGAATCCTTAAGACATGATAAAAGCGTTTTAAAAACATAAACATTTATGATCATAAGGAACAGATTACATTAGCAAGTTTGTATCTAACAGAAAATCAATTATAAGAGAGACCATTTAAGGCAGGAATATTTCATCTCTTAATAAAACATATACATCTACGTCCTTTTCTTTCATCATTTCTTATGTTCACTTATAATAAATGCCTCTTATCTTACATAAAAATTCTGTATAGATATTTGATTAATGTTCTCCAACGACGCGTTGTATAACTCTTCGTTAGTGAAGTTCATTTCGTGTAATGGATCATGCATTACAAAGTTGTGTCTATCCACACAAGTGTTACACGTCCCAGGTAAAGATATATTCTAGAGATAGTGTATATCTAACATATATATGTGTTTTATGAATATTTATAAAAAGTTTTCCTGAGGGACAATACCTAAGACTTTCGTATTAAAGTTGATCAGTTGTAAGTGATCAAGCATTACAAAGGTGTGTCCATTACCACAGGTGCTACTGATCCCAGGTAAAGGTATTTCACCATCTTTATATCTTTAACCTTTCTAGTTATAGATGTTTCATCCCTGATTCCATCCTCACAATGGATGTATGTGGTTTGTGTTGTCTTAACATATCATTAGTCAGTTGAAGTGGAGAACATGCTTCTGAGCCTAGCCACTCTACTCTGTCTTCCACATGCCATTCAAGAGGTGTTACCGGATTCTGCCTATAAGTGCTTACGTCATGAGGGGGCTTCTTTTTTATAACTTTTGATGATTTATATTATTTGGGTTATGTATTTGGTTTTGTGATGTTAATAAAATTGTTGTAATTCATATATCATATTCTTTATTTGTCATTTAACGAACTTTGGTTTATCAAACTTGATTGTTTGTTGTTTCTGATAACAATAAACATTTTCTCTCAAAATACTTTAGCTTAATTCATAGAGAATATTTCTAAGTAACACGTAGATAATTTTTTCATTAGTGTTCATCACAGTGAAATAAATAAGTCTAATTTTCAATGTGTACTTAATGGATCTTACTAAAGTTTTGAAGAATATAAACTCATAACTTGTTTAAGACCTTCTAAACCTTGTGCTGATAATAACTACATTAGTTTTCTGTAGGCAATATCGTTTTAATGAGTAAAAGCCGGATAAAAACTTTGTAATATAAAATTTGATGGTATTATTTTTGGTTGTTGAAGATATTACTGATTTCTACATGTAAAACATTTATGTTATCTGCAAAATAGAAATCTTTATGTTAGATATGTTAATTCTACCGGTTTCACGTTACATACATTACTGTACCCTGTGCTACAGAAAAGTTATGGGATTTTATTCATTATCTTATAAAATAATTTACTAAAACAATGTCTCACGTACTTTCTATAGAAATCCGGTAGGAATATATATTCTGCATCTGGATTTTATAACAATCAATGATAGGTTCTCAGACTCAGTAAAGGTGTAATTATTTTTCTTGTATTGAGTCAAGTTTTCGTCCATCACAAAATATCGTAATGCTGTCTAAGGTTCACTCTTGGGTCTACATTGCTGAACAACGTCAGTGTACAATGGCCAGTGATATTCACCGTAGACATATGTTTACACTGTGTACACATGGCAGGCAAACTACAGTATCATCTTAAGATGTGGAAATAAAACTATCAAGGCAGGACAAGGATTTAGGTGTCATCATTAGTAGAGATGTAAAGCCAAGACAACAGTGTATTAATGTACGTAATAAGACTTACAGGCAACTTGGTGTCATGTGTTAGTAGCAAGAATGAACAGGTAATATTACAGCTATAGTTAGTCACACACCACTTACATTGTGCTGCATATATTGCTAATTATATTTGTGTACAAAAATACCTCTGATGGCATTCAGAGACGGATGATGATAATGTCATTAGAATTTCCCACATGAAGACATTAAGATAACAAGACTTACATTATCTGGAAGGACAGAGGGTGAAGGATGATATGATAGAAGGTTAGATAATCTGGTATGTTTATTAATGCGAGTTACACCTTACATTATTACCTGCGAACACAAAATATTTATTCTCATTAATTACATATTCATATTGTCAGAGAGAATAACATAATGAGTTGTCGACCAGAGAGAGGATGAAACAGGAGCAAAACTCTATGAATTATTAGATTTATTGATTATATAATGATCGTTGAGCCAGAATCCATAATCATATATATGTATTTACAACTGAGGAAAATACTTTTGTAGCTAGATTCGTCAAGTGTCATGCTGAAATGTAGTTTTGTCTCATTGTTAGGTTGAGCAGCAGGTCTCTGCTTCACGGGTCTATGGTGTCGTTGTTAGGTTGAGCAGCAGGTCTCTGCTTCACGGGTCTATGGTGTCGTTGTTAGGTTGAGCAGCAGGTCTCTGCTTCACGGGTCTATGGTGTCGTTGTTAGGTTGAGCAGCAGGTCTCTGCTTCACGGGTCTATGGTGTCGTTGTTAGGTTGAGCAGCAGGTCTTTGCTTCACGGGTCTATGGTGTCGTTGTTAGGTTGAGCAGCAGGTCTCTGCTTCACGGGTCTATGGTGTCGTTGTTAGGTTGAGCAGCAGGTCTCTGCTTCACGTGTCTATGCTGTCGTAGTTAGGTTGAGCAGCAGGTCTCTGTTTCACGGGTCTATGGTGTCGTTGTTAGGTTGAGCAGCAGGTCTTTGCTTCACGGGTCTATGGTGTCGTTGTTAGGTTGAGCAGCAGGTCTCTGCTTCACGGGTCTATGGTGTCGTTGTTAGCCTCTCTAGGTGTATGTACTGGTCCTCACCTCAACCCGGCCCTGTATCTGATCTTGTCTAACAGGTAGTTTGTTGTTGAGAGATTGGCCATGTTCCTGCCTGGCACGGGACCTTATCATACGACGGTTCGCTGTGTATACAACGTCAGGGGATGTGTGTATCGTTGGATTCATTGGTTATTAACTGGTAAAGATCATTAAACCAGTATCTCTACCATACGACAAGCCATTCACATTACAATATTTGCTACATGATAACAGGAATGTACATATGTTGATAAATGTTGATGGTTATGAGTAGCAAAGGTCATTAAGCCTGAAGCCATACCATACGTCAAACATTGAAAGCACATTAAATGTATAACGAGATGTATATAATGATGGTGGATACAGTGACAATGTACAGTTAAAGGTCATTGAGCCACAATAATGAAATAAACACTAAATACCTAAAAGCTAATGATAACTGGACACAAAAGCTGTGAATGTCTGTCTTGATTATTGATGGTTGGGGGAGGAGATGCTTATGGCACTTGAAGGATTTTAAAATAGTTTGTTGTGTGGTGAGGAAGAGAAGGATAGGAGGAGGGTAATAGATCCTGGGTGGGGTCAACCCTGCTGCTTCATTGTCAATCAAGCAAAATAAGTAAGATAATTATCGAGGAAAGATAGATTTTTATGTGTTGATTTTAACGATCAGTGACCTATGAGAAAGGTCACAAGTTTTGCTTGATTTAGAAAAGGTATAAACCGTCATGACATTAATCATTTCTTGATACTGATAACTTAACAAAACAAATCTGTTGCATTTGGACATCAATGATAAGGATATTTCAGTGTGTTTATGTTAATCTGTACTACTCGCAGCTCAATGAAATTCATTCAATTAAGGGCATAAATTTCAGGATGAGTAATGCAATCTATTGGTCACTGATGCAAGTAATACAAAATGATTTTCAAACTTCAAAGAATTATAAGAACGTATGCAAAGTGAAATTATGGATTCTGATCTCCATGATTTATTGTTGATAAAATTTGTAAACAATTTACTTGTCCACATAATAAGTTTATGATGCGCTCGTTGTCTGTCTTGGACAATCGCATGTTTACCAAATGGCGTCCTAGCTACGTCTCTTCGTTGTATATCAAGTGACTGTTATATTTTTCTCTTGTGTCTCTCCTGATAATGTTATTGTTACACGAAAGTGCACTTGGGAACTTATCATGTTTCATTTTCCCCGTGAACTCATAGGCAAGTGTTTTGGGAGCAGCTAAATGTGTGTGTTAGTGGTTTTGATGCACAAGACCGGGTTATAGTGATGGGTGATTTGAATGCAAAGGTGAGTAATGTGGCAGTTGAGGGAATAAATGGTATACATGGGGTATTCAGTGTTGTGAATGGAAATGGTGAAGAGCTTGTAGATTTATGTGCTGAAAAAGGACTGATGATTGGGAAAAACGGGTTTAAAAAGCGAGATATACATAAGTATACGTATGTAAGTAGGAGAGATGGCCAGAGATCGTTATTGGACTACGTGTTAATTGATAGGCGCGCGAAAGAGAGACTTTTGGATGTTAATGTGCTGAGAGGTGCAACCGGAGGGATGTCTGATCATTGTCTTGTGGAGGCGAAGGTGAAGATTTGTAGGGGTTTTCAGAAAAGAAGAGAGAATGTTGGGGTGAAGAGGGTGGTGAGAGTAAGTGAGCTTGGGAAGGAGACTTGTATGAGGAATTACCAGGAGAGACTGAGTACAGAAATGGAAAAAGGTGAGAACAAAGGAGGTAAGGGGAGTGGGGGAGGAATGGGATGTATTTAGGGAAGCAGTGATGGCTTGCGCAAAAGATGCTTGTGGCATGAGAAACGTGGGAGGTGGGTTGATTAGAAAGGGTAGTGAGTGGTGGGATGAAGAAGTAAGATTATTAGTGAAAGAGAAGAGAAAGGAATTTGGACGATTTTTGCAGGGAAAAATGCAAATGAGTGGGAGATGTATAAAAGAAAGAGGCAGGAGATCAAGAGAAAGGTGCAAAAGGTGAAAAAGAGGGCAAATGAGAGTTGGGGTGAGAGAGCATCATTAAATTTTAGAGAGAATAAAAAGATGTTTTGGAAGGAGGTAAATAAAGTGCGTAAGACAAGGGAGCAAATGGGAACTTCAGTGAAGGGGGCTAATGGGGAGGTGATAACAAGCAGTGGTGATGTGAGGAGATGGAGTGAGTATTTTGAAGGTTTGTTGAATGTGTTTGATGATAGAGTGGCAGATATAGGGTCTTTTGGTCGAGGTGGTGTGCAAAGTGAGAGGGTTAGGGAAAATGATTTGGTAAACAGAGAAGAGATAGTAAGAACGTCGCGGAAGATGAAAGCCGGCAAGGCAGCAGGTTTGGATGGTACTGCAGTGGAATTTATTAAAAAAGGGGGTGACTGTATTGTTGACTGGTTGGTAAGGTTATTTAATGTAAGTATGATTCATGGTGAGGTGCCTGAGAATTGGCGGAATGCTTACATAGTGCCATTGTACAAAGGCAAAGGGGATAAAAGGGTGTGCTCAAATTGCAGAGGTATAAGTTTGTTAAGTATTCCTGGTAAATTATATGGGAGGATATGGATTGAGAGGGTGAAGGCATGTACAGAGCATAAGAATGGGGAAGAGCAGTGTGGTTTCAGAAGTGGTAGAGGATGTGTGGATCAGGTGTTTGATTTGAAGAATGTATGTGAGAAATACTTAGAAAAGCAAATGGATTTGTAAGTACCATTTAAGGATCTGGAGAAGGCATATGATAGAGTTGATAGAGATGCTCTGTACAAGGTAATAAGAATATATGGTGTGGGAGGCAAGTTGTTGGAAGCAGTGAAAAGTTTTTATCGAGGATGTAAGGGATGTGTACGTGTAAAAAGAGAGGAAAGTGATTGGTTCTCAGTGAATGTAGGTTTGCGGCAGGGGTGTTTGATGTCTCCTTGGTTGTTTAATTTGTTTATGGATGGGGTTGTTAGGGAGGTGAATGCAAGAGTTTTGGAAAGATGGGCAAGTATTCAGTCGGCTGTGGATGAGAGAGCTTGGGAAGTGAGTCAGTTGTTGCTCGCTGATGATACAGCGCTGGTGGCTGATTCATGTGAGAAACTGCAGAAGCTGGTGACTGAGTTTGGTAAAGTGTGTGAGAGAAGAAAGGTAAGAGTAAATGTGAATAAGAGCAAGGTTATTAGGTACAGTAGGGTTGAGGGTCAAGTCAATTGGGAGGTAAGTTTGAATGGAGAAAATCTGGAGGAAGTAAAGTGTTTTAGATATCTGGGAGTGGATCTGGTAGTGGATGGAACCATGGAAGCGGAAGTGAATCATAGGGTGGGGGAGGGGGCGAAAACTCTGGGAGCCTTGAAGAATGTTTGGAAGTCGAGAACATTATCCCGGAAAGCAAAAATGACTATGTTTGAAGGAATAGTGGTTCCAACAATGTTGTATGGTTGCGAGGCATGGGCTATGGAAAGAGTTGTGCGTAGGAGGGTGGATGTGCTGGAAATGAGATGTTTGAGGACAATATATGGTGTGAGGTGGTTTGATCGAGTAAGTAATGTAAGGGTAAGAGAGATGTGTGGAAATAAATAGAGTGTGGTTGAGAGAGCAGAATATGGTGTTTTGAAATGGTTTGGTCACATGTAGAGAATGAGCGAGGAAAGATTGACCAAGAGGAAATATGTGTCAGATGTGGAGGGAACGAGGAGAAGTGGGAGTCCAAAGTGGAGGTGGAAAGATGGAGTGAAAAAGATTTTGAGTGATCGGGGCCTGAACATGCAGGAGGGTGAAAGGCGTGCAAGGAATAGAGTGAATTGGAACGATGTGGTATACCGGTGTCGACGTGCTGTCAGTGGATTGAACCAGGGCATGTGAAGCGTCTGGGGTAAACCATGGAAAGTTCTGTGGGGCCTGGATGTGGAAAGAGAGCTGTGGTTTCGGTGCATTATTACATGACAGTTAGAGACTGAGTGTGAACGAATGGGGCCTTTCTTGTCTTCTCCTAGTGCTACCTCGCACACATGAGGGGAGAGGGGGCTGTTATTTCAAATGTGGGTGGGTTGGGCCATTCTTTCGTCTGTTTCCTTGCGCTACCCCGCTAAAGCGGGAGACAGCTACAAAGCAAAATAAATAAATAAATAATTATATATATATATATATATATATATATATATATATATATATATATATTTATATATATATATATATATTTATTTATTTATTATTAATATTATTTTGCTTTGTCGCTGTCTCCCGCGTTTGTGAGTTAGCGCAAGGAAACAGACGAAAGAAGTGGTCCAACCCACCCCCATACACATGTATACACATACACGTCCACACACGCAAATATACATACCCATACATCTCAATGTACACATATATATACACACACAGACACATACATATATACACATGCACACAATTCACACTGTCTGCCTTCATTCATTCCATTGCCACCTCGCCACACATGGAATAACATCCCCCTCCTCCCTCATGTGTGCGAGGTAGTGCTAGGAAAAGGACAACAAAGGCGCCATTCGTTCACACTCAGTCTCTAGCTGTCATGCAATAATGCCCGAAACCACAGCTCCCTTTCCACATCCAGGCCCCACACAACTTTCCATGGTTTACCCTAGACGCTTCACATGCCCTGATTCATTCCATTAACAGCACGTCGACCCCGGTATACCACATCGATCCAATTCACTCTTTTCCTTACCCGCCTTTCACCCTCCTGCATGTTCAGGCCCCGATCACTCAAAATCTTTTTCACTCCATCTTTCCACCTCCACTTTGATCTCCCACTTTTCCTCGTTCCCTCCACCTCCGACACATACATCCTCTTGGTCAATCTTTCCTCACTCATTCTCTCCATGTGCCCAAACCATTTCAAAACACCCTCTTCTGCTCTCTCAACCACGCTCTTTTTATTTCCACACATCTCTCTTACCCTTACATTACTTACTCGATCAAACCACCTCACACCACATATTGTCTTCAAACATCTCATTTCCAGCACATCCACCCTCCTACGCACAACTCTATCCATAGCCTATCCAGGATTTTCGCCCCCTCCCCCACCCTATGATTCACTTCCGCTTCCATGGTTCCATCCACTGCCAGATCCACTCCCAGATATCTAAAACACATTACTTCCTCCAGTTTTTCTCCATTGAAACTTACCTCCCATTTGACTTGACCCTCAACCCTACTGTACCTAATAACCTTGCTCTTATTCACATTTACTCTTAACTTTCTTCTTTCACACATTTCACCAAACTCAGTCACCAGCTTCTGCAGTTTCTCACATGAATCAGCCACCAGCGCTGTATCATCAGCGAACAACAACTGACTCACTTCCCAAGCTCTCTCATCAACAGACTTCATACTTGCCCCTCTTTCAAAAACTCTTGCATTCACCTCCCTAACAACCCCATCCATAAACAAATGAAACGACCATGGAGACATCACACACCCCTGCCGCAAACCTACATTCACCAAGAACCAATCACTTTCCTCTGTTCCTACACGTACACATGCCTTACAGCCTCGATAAAAGCTTTTCACCGCTTCTAACAATTTCCCTCAACACCATATATTCTTAGTACCTTCCACAGAGCATCTCTATCAACTCTATCATATGCCTTCTCCAGATCCGTAAATGGTACATACAAATCCATTTGCTTTTCTAAGTATTTCTCACATACATTCTTCAAAGCAAACACCTGATCCACACATCCTCTACCACTTCTGAAACCACACTGCTCGTCCCCAGTCTGATGCTCTGTACATGCCTTCACCCTCTCAATCAATACCCTCCCATATAATTTACTAGGAATACTCAACAAACTTATACCTCTGTAATTTGAGCACTCACTCTTATCCCTTTGCCTTTGTACAATGGCACTATGCACGCATTCCGCCAATCCTCAGGAACCTCACCATGAATCATACATACATTAAATAACCTTACCAACCAGTCAACAATAGAGTCACACCTTTTTTTTATAAATTCCACTGCAATACCATCCAAACCTGCTGCCTTGCCGGCTTTAATCTTCCGCAAAGCTTTTACTACCTCTTCTCTGTTTACCAAATCATTTTCCCCAACCCTCTCACTTTGCACACCACCTCGACCAAAACACCCTATATCTACCACTCTATCATCAAACACATTCAACAAACCTTCAAAATACTCACTCCATCTCCTTCTCACATCACCACTGCTTGTTATCACCTCCCCATATATATATATATATATATATATATATATATATATATATATATATATATATATATATATATATTATATATATATATATATATATATATATATACATATATATATATATATATATATATATATATATATATATATATATATATATATCATACATTATTGATGTCTCTCGCGTTAGCGAGGTAGCGCAAGGAAACACACGAAAGAATGGCCCAACCCACCTACATGCACATGTATATACATAAACGCCCACACACACACATGTACATACCTATACATTTCAACGTATATATACACATACATGCACAGACATATACATATATGCACATGCATATATTCATACATGCTGCTTTCATCTATTCCATCGCCACCCCGCCGCACATGAAATGACAACCCCCTCACCCCGCTTGCGCGCAAGGTAGTGCTGGGAAAAGACAACAAAGGCCAAATTCGTTCACACTCAGTCTCTATCTGTCATGTATAATTCACCGAAACTACAGCTCCCACAGGCCCCACAAAACTTTCCGTTGTCTACCCAAGACGCTTCGCATGCCCTGGTTCAATCCATTGACAGCACGTCGACCCCGGTATACTACATAGTTCCAAATCATCCTATTCCTTGCACGCCTTTCACCCTCCTGCATGTTCATGCCTCGATCACTCAAAATCTTTTTCATTCCATCTTTCCACCTCCAATTTCTTCTCCCACTTCTCGTTTCCTCCACCTCTGAAACATATATTCTCTTTGATTTTGATTTTGATGATTTTTTTTGAGAAGTTTATCAAAACCAGACTTTACCAACAAGTCCAACAATTTACCGATCGCTTTCATTTCGCTTATACGAGAAATCGAGGTGTAGAGGATGTAACTCTGTGCTTTATTGATTATGTTCTCGAGCATATGAACAGATCTAATATTACCGATATACAACATTTTGTAGATTTTTCTAGTACTTTCAACACCATTCAGCATCATATAATGATGCATAAACTTAATAACATGAATGTCAAATCTAACTAAACTCTCTGGAATAATGTTTTCTTCACAGGAAGGCCTCAATATGTTAAATTTCTTACATGAAAAATTGGATATCATGATAACAAATACAAGTGGAGCCTGGAGGTGGATGGTGTGGTCAGCCAGTATACTAGTGAGTGTTGGTGTCATGTTGGCCAGGTGGAGCACAGAGGTGGATGGTGTGGTCAGCCAGTATACTAGTGAGTGTTGGTGTCATGTTGGCCAGGTAGAGCACAGAGGTGGATGGTGTGGTCAGCCAGTATACTAGTGAGTGTTGGTGTCATGTTGGCCAGGTGGAGAACAGAGGTGGATGGTGTGGTCAGCCAGTATACTAGTGAGTGTTGGTGTCATGTTGGCCAGGTGGAGCACAGATGTGGATGGTGTGGTCAGCCAGTATACTAGTGAGTGTTGGTGTCATGTTGCCAAGTTATGTATGCAGATGATGCCGTTCTCCTAAGTCAATGTACAAATGATGATGACGTGTATCCGGAAGTTGAACATTTTACGTTATGATGTAATGATAATGACCTTGAACTCAATGTTCAGAAAACAAAACAAATGATTGTAAATCACATTAGCTTACCAGTGGCTCAGGTACATTTATATGTTAGTGGTGAACTTGTAGAATCTGTGAAGGAATGTAATTACTTGATAATGACTTTTCTTTCAATAGAAATATGGAGGCACTGTACAAAAAGGTAATTTCTAGAATGTATTTTGTTAGGAATCTTAGCAACCTTAAAATTAACACTAAAACTATAGATTTATTTTATACAGCTTTTATACAGTCAGTAATCTCATTATCATTCACATGTTGGTAGGCAAACTGGAATTCAGATCAAAACATAAATAGACAAAAGTTATCAAGAACTGCATTAAATTAGGAATACCAGTTCACTACTAGAAATATACACAAAATGTTAATGAGGTAATAAATTACCTACGATGAAAAGATATTGTGTTTAGGATTATGAAGAGCAAGGAAGAAAATAGACCCAGATGAGCCAGTGTCCGGGCTCGGCCACTCCTCCATATTGTTTCCCCGGTAGCCACTTGGGCAGCGCTACTGTGCGTCGACTCCCTATTGGTGGACCGCTGCTGCTCGTGATTCATGATTGGTCCTCTGCGGACCAGTGGTTACTGTGATTGGTCCTCCGCGGGCCAGTGGTTACTGTGATTGGTCCTCCGCGGACCAGTGGTTACTGTGATTGGTCCTCCGCGGACCAGTGGTTACTGTGATACGTTCCCGTGGTATATTGATTAGGGCCGCAGTTGGCCGCGCTGTCTTACCTTACCTGGTACATGTATAATGGACACACGTAAAACATGTTATCTTTTCATATTTTTTCTTGAGAGAAATCTTAATAAACTTCAAAAACGGAAAGAGAAACACATATGTCAGAACATAAATATATCTACTCACGTGTATATTCATATTTCTACATCTAGATGAAACAGACGAATGTGTTACATATTTTGAAATGTTACTCAGGACTGAACGTATGTATATTGATAGATCTTAATAAGTGGGAGCAGTTAAGGTCAGAACTGGTAAAAGAGACCTTCCCTTATTTACCGGTTTTTTTTTGCTTAGCTCTTTAGCTTAGTGACGCATTCCCCCATTTTCTTCCCTAAATTTCATTTGTGTTTATTTTCTATGTTTACTCTTCTCTTTTTGTGTTTACAGACAAGTGGTTGTTGACCTGTATTTCTGGTGTTGCTGGACCACTGGTACATCTCACGAAGGTTGTTTGGACACAATTGTGCGACCATGTGAGAGGTGATGACAGCAGGAGAACTCCACCCAGCTTGGTACGTCCAGCCGGCCCTACTGTGGGGCGCTTGTCTGTCTGATCAGCTGCCTCGTATATTGTCTTAGAGAAGATGTAAGGTGTTACAAGTACCTTTTGTGTGGGGTGGTACCACACGCCACCCCAGAATCTGGGGTCTAGCCCCACTGGTATGGACTCTAGTAAGCCAACCACTCACTACTCCAGTAGTGGGTAGTGGTGTTGACCGACCTACGCTGGACATTAAGTGCACAAATGCAGAATTTGTTATGTTACATGTGACCGGTTCAACGCTTCCCTCAACCCCTTCCTCATCAAGAAAGTGATTGATGGTCTGGCTCGATATTTCGCCTAAGGGCTGAGGAGTCTTATTCAAGAATTATGAACATCTTCATCACAGCCGTAATGAACAGAAATAATTAACAGAGCTTTTATATCCCAGCTACAGTGAAGGAAATGAATACAACTGAGAGAAGATCAATTTCATACACATTGGTGGATGACTGATGGAAATTATTAAGTTCTTATTCGAATTTTGTCTTATCTTGATTTTGTTGATTTTCATTGACCAGTAAATCTTGACCTGCACAAGGTAAGGCTGCCAATAACTTTTGCACATGTCATCCAAAAACTATATCACTACACATCTTGTGCTTTATATTTTGAAACACAGAATGAAGAAGTTTGATATACCTTACTTGGGTCTGGTCATGTAGTGATGTGCTGGCTATCCTTATTTGACAATTATGTTGCACATGATAGGAAAGCTGTTTGGTAAAACTGGAGGGATGAAGGAACTTTATTTAATGGAAGTACCAGATACTTCTTGGTTCCTGTTCTCTACAGTCTGCTATATTGAAAACTATCTTGTGTTTGTTGATAAAACTTTATGAATATTTGATATTTATGTAAAAAGTGGAGTGCATGAATGAATTAATATGAAATATACAATAATGAAAGAATACTTGTAAAATCTGGAAAAAATCCAAACTTTACATTTCAGAATAAAAACATTGCAGTTATATTTCTGCTTGAACATTACATTTCATTTCACATTCTATTATTTATGCCTCCTTTTCTCTGTAAGTCCTCATGAATGAATGGAATGGCTACAAAAGCCAGCATGAGTTCAAAACTAATTCAGTTGATATATGGGTAAACCATGGCAATGAGAGGAATACATATGAAAATTATTGGTTTGGTGAAAGGTACAAAAAAAAAAAAAGGCAACTGCAGATGTACATCTTATAGCAAAGAGTATGTTAAACAATGAAACAATTTACAAGATTAGTAATATTACAACCATTTTTGTTGGTGAAGCCATAATGCAAGAATAAACTGAAGTCCAAATGATAACAATCAAAAGTACATAATGTGTTGTGAAAACTGGTACCAGAATGATGTAATTAAACGCAAGAAGATAAGTATCAGCATGAAACAGAAAATCCATGAAATGATAAAATCATTAACGGAATAATGATAGTTACACCAAAATAAATATTTCATGCAGTTTCAAGGAAAAACAAACTAGCTCAACTAAATACTTTAAACAACGTGGCAACATGAAGAAAAGAAAAAAGCTTTGGAATTGTTTTACATCTTGTACGACAATGTTACTTCACAATAAGAGTATTCTCCTAAACAGATTCATCTTGGGGCTCAGCGAGGCCATTCTTTTCAAATTACAGTTTGGAAACAACACCCAAATATATAACGTCATTCCTTTCAAATTACCGTTTGGAAACAACACACAAATACATAACGTCATTCCTTTCAAATTACCGTTTAGAAACAACACATAAATATATAAGTACGACTGGAAAATTTAGGTAGGCTAAACATTAATTGAAAACATCAGCTGAGACCCATTATGAAGAAGAGCAAAGTAACTTGTCAGCTTTACCTTTTACTGCAGATAATATCTGATGAATTAATTTCAATGAGTCCTTAACTTTACAGAGATGCAGAAGTGTCTTGTTCATCTGAAAAATATAAAGAACAAAATGCTAATCAGCAGCGTAGTTACAAGAGGATGGAGGGTAGGCCCCAGGAACCACCGACTGTTTAGGGTTTTTATGATATCCAATTCTGCCTAGCTCCTAGGTTGCCATCCAGTCAATTGGGCCGTGATAATCTTGGCAAATCTATCCCCAAGGGTCCCAAATATCTAAACGCCAGTGGTAAATAGCACCTCGACTTAACTCAAAATATCACATATTGTTTACTTGACACTTATAGAGCCTAGCTTTCATGTGGTAATCAATAAGATTTGAAAATGAACTTTGTCTAAATACAACACAAACACTTTAAACAGCTAATGTTAGAAATGAAAAGAAAAGTACTAATCAATAATAACAAATATAAACAAACCGTAACTTTTATTCTGTCCCTTACCACCATGCATGTCTGTTCAAACAAAACAAACTGACCAAAAATAATTATGAACGTCTCGATTAACTAGAATTTGCCAAGAAACAATAACATATAAGAGAAGTTTTAGTCTGCAAACAAAACAAATACTTAAAATAGCTAACACAAAAGTAAAAAATAGATATCATAAATGATCATAAATTAAAGCCAGTAACTATCAATAGGTGTCGCTTACACTCACGAATGGCTGACCCGTACCATATTTTGGTCTTCCGCTTCACGTACAAATCTTGACCTATAACAATTCTAAATTATAATTACTATAATTTTCTTTAATCATTATATTACAATTTTCTTATGTTAATAATTAGTATAACAAACACAAACAAAAACTGTAGAACTATCAGAAGACAAATTTCAGGCAGCAACTATGAACAAGCGGGAAGGTTTGATCATTTCTCTCCTGCTCCTGCCTCTCTCTCCGTCTCCCATATGGCCTTCCCATACACCAAGATGATATATATATATATATATATATATGGCCAATTCCCTGATCAACTTTGTTAACGTAGGTTGCATAAAATATACAAAATTACTAACCTCATTACAGGTTACTATATTATAAGAAATAATTTCATAGATTTTTGTTTATTCTCCATAGATTTGAAACACTTTAAAAGCCTAGCTTGTATACTAAGATTTTCATCCTCTGAGCGAAGCCATACAATAATCGTCCTTATCTACTCTGAGCATTGGATAGCCTCCTGATGATCAAGGTTGCTGTTTTGGTTGTCCGTTTCCCTTGTTACTGGTGCGCCTCACTGCACACCTTACATGAGTGCCTTCCACAGTATTAGGGACAGCTGCTGGGCCTCACTGTAGCTACTTCTGGGACGGTTGCCAATCTTCCTCGTATTCCCTCATGACCAGAGCGCCAAACCGACTCCAGCCATCAGGCCGAGACGCACAAACATTTCTGACAAAATTGAGACAACCGCTTTCGCGTCAGTTTTGACACCAAGTGAATTTATACGACAATTACGTTCAAGATGCTTGGTTTTTCGTTCATGGATTGAACAGAAGCAACCAACGATGGTTGCTACTGCCCAATCCATGAAGTCCCCCCCACCATGGAAAGGTAACCAAGCTTCGGGGGGGATGGGTGTTTACCCTGACGCCAACGGAGAAACTCAATACAATATTTTTATTATAACTTTCCTTAATCTTGAAAAATGAATCAATCAGAGGGAAGAATAGCCCCAGCCATATGAAGATTGGCTAACCGAATCCTTGCGCATTGTGTAGAAAGTGATTTCTTTGAGGGTTGCTTTATGGAAGGCACGGTAGCGTCGGAAGAGTTTCATTTTTTCTTTGAAGACGAAGGAAATTATCCCCGTAAATCTATGTATTTTTTTTGGGCGGGATAATGTTCCCATTTTTTTTCTTTCTTTGTTTTTCAACGTCCCTATGTAGATATTATGTGCCATCCACTACTGGGAGAAAGCCAGACTTCCGCTAGATTAACGTAATCCTTGGCGGGGCGAAACTAAAGTTGTCTTGGTGTTGGTTCCTCAGTGATAACACAAACACAAACACAAACACACCTCCAGTGTCCACTCTAGGGCCGTGTTCTCCTGCAGCACCAGCAGGAAGAAAGAACTCAGGTTCCTCACCAACTGAATCTTTTGGCACGGGGAGCGTGTGTCATCTCGACACGCCTTTTAACGCCCGTACGTGGTGAGGAGTGCAGTCGGTCTGTCCGTAGGACATGTCCTGTGTTATTGGCCCCAGTCGGTCTAGAACGCTGGGCCTGACATGCGTTGGGGACCAAGTCGGTCTTGAATAGTGGGCCTGACAGGTCTTGAGACCTGCCATGTCTCCCTGAAGGTGGGCCTGACAAGTGGGGTGGGCTGCATTTCCTCATGGATGGTGGGTCTGGTAGGGCGTGTGGGCTGCAGTGCCACTTGAGTGGGCGAGGTCACTTGGCCAGCATCAGTGGGACGGTGAGGTTTCACTTTTGCACAGCGACCGTTGACGGAAAGTAGTGTCACGTCGGCAAGAAGTGCCTTCTTGTAGGAGGCATAGCAGGGTTACTGGATGACGGCAATCCCGCGGTGGTTCTCGTACGTGGATGCAGCCAGGATACTTCTCCGTGGTGGGGCTCGCTTCGTGGTTGGTGGATGTGGCCCTCCCCGCCACATGGTCACAGTGGTTGACCTATTTTACGTCAACACATTACGAGGTCAACCTTCACCAAATCCATATGGCGTTCATACCAGCTTCACCCATATTCCATTCCCTCCAATTCCACTTCTGGGTATTCCACCTCCATATCCATACAGCCAAATTCCACTCCATCCATGACTTCCACGTCTGGGTATTCCACCAATTCCACTCCATCCATCTCTTCAACGTCTGGGTATTCCACCTCCATATCCACACAGCCAAATTCCACTCCATCCATCACTTCCACGTCTGGGTATTCCACTTCCATGTCCACATAGCCATAGCCCATGTCAAATACATGGACATATTCAAATTCCATCTCCTGGACAAAGGAGGATCGTCCTACTTCCTTGGTGAACATTATTATATTGAAGTGTTCGAGGAAAGGTTGAGGGAGCTTGCAAGGCGGAGCAGAGATGTTCACTCGACAGAGGTCACAGCTCAAATGATGCTCTCGGTCCCGGCTCCCGCCTTATATAACCTGGGAACTGATCATATCCTAGCATAGCTTAATATAGAGAAGTCTAATATAGTGAAGTCAATACTTTAATACAGTTAAGTTTATTTCTCAATAGTTTAATACATGTGCCTGACAACAGTTCCTTCACCCGTGCAATGTCCCGTCACAGAACACAAGGATTGTCATTATAATTCGTTTTTATCAGCAAAAATTAGATTAAAGTGACTAAAGATAAGTGATTTAATATGTTATGTGTGTTCTCTGTCATCATAAAGATGGCCATCTACCCTGATGTGTAAAGAAAACATCAATTTTGCCGAGGCTGTGGTGAAGACAAGAACACAATGATATGATAATGTGGTCACACAATGGTGTAGTCAAGATGTTGTGTTAGAACTATGTAGTGAAGATGGGAGTGTAGTGAAGAGGAGGATTTAGTGAAAATATATATATTTCTTCACGCTGAGCCATTCCATATAGATGAATATATCTATAATCAAATTGCGGTAAATTACCATATGACTTTAACGGCACCAGCCAGCAGGAAAAATGTTGGATATAGGAGTGACTGAATATTTTGTCGGGTACAGAAATAATTGAATATTTGGTACGATCGATCAAAATGCTTTTTATAGGCAAATAATTTCTGATTTTTCAAATGATTTTTTCTATCTGTTGGAACTGATGTAAGTAATTAAAGATATGAAAACCGATGGAAAAGTTCAGTTTAACGCTTTTACGAATGTCTTGCTGCGTGTTTGGGAAGAGCAGTAAACTACAGGAATATATTGGTCTAATGTCCCCTGCTCGTCCAACAGCAGATATTGTATGGTCTGAGACATTATTTCTGGTGGAGGTGGATTCTCTCCGGCATTGCGTAAATCTCTTCGACAAACTTCCGCCATTTTGCACAAATACAGATCCGATATGATGCATTTCCCAGCTCTGTTACGTTATGGACCCTAGTCATCCTAGCGTAGCCTAGCCTAAATAAAAAGGTGTAGGATAATGTGCAACATTTCTCCTTCATTACAAGTGATAATAAACCTAGGCTATACAGCAACAGGGAACGTCCATATTTGTCTAACTTCTCACATGTCTGTGTCATCTGTCTGCAAACATGTCGACCATTACCATGAGGGCAATTGAGGCTTTTGATTTTGAATATCACACATTTCCTCTCTGCCGTGAGATCTTCATACTTAAATAAAATGGTGGGCCGTAAGAAATATATGTCCATCGAAGGTCAACTATATGGCTCAGTTCCATCATCAATTTCTAAGAAAACTGAAAAGGTGAGGTGCCAACGAGATTCGAACTCGGATTGCTGGATCCAGAGTTCAGAGTGCTAACCCTTACACCATGGGACCTGATAAGAAAAGATGTGATTTCATCTAAATGTTTTACATATAATCAACCAGAGGCCATTCCTCCCTCCCTGCCTGCAGGGTTCAAGGTTTTCTAGAAGGTTCTCGAAGATTCTGGTAAGATCATTACCTTTGAGAGGTCGTCGTTAGGTGACAGTCAGGTTCACTCTATGGTTGGTGTTTGTAGTTGGTTGTCCGAGGATGTTGTTATACTTGATCAATTTTGTAATTGTTGACTTTCAGGTAGGAAGTACTCATTTACGATGCATCCTTGTACTCACAACAACCTTATGAGTCACTTCAAGATTTATCTTCACTACAACTTTATCTTCACTACACCATTAAGGTTGAAGTCAATGGTCACATTCACTACAATCTCAACACGACTGGTCTTATACCTAACTCATATTATCACTACATCCATGTACATGTACTTCTTGCAGAATAAAACAGATATCACTGATTTCTGTGAAAGTTGATATATACAGCATTACGTATCTATCAATCTATCTAATATCTGTTCTTTACCTATCTATCTATCTATCTATCTATCTACCTTTCTAAATCAGAAAGTCAACAACAATATCATTAATGATACGTATAACTACGTCCTCTCAATGGCAGTTCCTTCCCAGAATCTTCGAGAACCTTCTAGAAAACCTTGAACCTGCAGGCAGGGAGGAGGAATGGCCTCTGGTTGATTACATGTAAAACATTTAGATGAAATCACATCTTTTCTTATCAGGTCCCATGGTGTAAGGTTAGCACTCTGGACTCTGATCCAGCAATCCGAGTTCGAATCTCGGTGGGACCTCATCTTTTCAGTTTTCTTCGATACTGATGATGGCCGCATTATTCTGTTACGTTATATATACATTCATATATATACATAAATATGTATATATAAACATATATATGGAATAATATGGTTTTATCAATAGCCAGAGACCATTCCTCCCTCCTTGCCTGCAGAGTTCATAGTTTTCTGGAAGGTTCTAGAAGATTCTGGTGAGATAATTCCCATTGAGAGGACGTTGTTATACTTCATATATCAATGATTCTATCATTGTTGACTTTCAGATAAAGATAGATATATAGATAGATAGATAGTTAGATTGATAGATTGATAGAGCGATATTTAGATAGGTATATAGATAGATAAGTTTCATCAATACTGTATCTTACGCTATCTCCTGTTGCTGGACATATGTTCAACCAGCATTGGGAAAACCTCCAGTAGACCTTAATGTAAGCAAGATAATAACAAAACCTGCAATAAAAGAATACGATCAACTCCCCAGTGCAAAAATATTGTGACCAGAAAGTCTTCTAGCAAGATGTCAGACGCTTCCACGGGAATCACAAACATAACATCAAATATCTGAAAGTCAACAATAACAAAACTAATGATTATAATGAAACTATAACAACAAAAATGATAAACATATGGAAAATAGTGCTCTAGATTATGCTTCTAGAAAACAAACTTTAACGAAAACTGTGAAAAGAAATACCCATCTGGCTGATACGACACAGTAAAAGAACCATCCCACAACCAACTCTAAACTGAACCTGACTGTCCCCTAACAACGTCCTCTCAATGGTATTTTATCTTACAGAATCTCGTAAGAACTTTCAGAAAACCAAGAACTCTGCAGGCAAGGAGGGAGGAATGGCCTCTGGCTGCTGATGATAACCACATTATTCTATATATATACTTTTTACCTACAACCGAAGGTTGACCGGCCAGCCCAAGTGGCTACAGAGGTTGTATCCATGAAAGAAACGGACCCACCAGCAGACGAATTCGGTTGGCAGGTTGTATGGAAGAAGAGGAAAAAGAAGGTTGCCCAACCAGCCCAACAGAAGGTTGTAGCAAAGAAACGAAAGAAGGCTGCCCAACCAACCTGGGTTGGTAGTAAGGATGGCTGCTCCACAAACCCCAGGTCGTTAGGCAGACTGTAGCCATGGAAGAAAGGAAGGCTGTCTCGTCCACCAGCCCAGGTACCGAGTGAGCGTGTAGCTATGCTGGCTGACCCACAAGCCCGGGTAGATAGCTACACCCAGATGGCTATGTCGGGTGCAGCAAAGAAGCAAACCCCACAACTACTCCACGAGGTTTGCAAGCCTGCACCCAAAAAGATGAAGACGAAGGTTGCCACACTACCCAATGCACCACCACATGTCCAGAAAGGGAAAAGGTGGACAAAATGGCTGGAGGTCCCACTCCAACAACAAAATCACCTTAGGAGCCAAGTTCCATCCATTATTGAAAATACATTACATATATATATATATATATATATTATATATATATATATATATATATATATTATATATATATATATATATATATTATAATATATACAAACTACATTGCAACTTACATATAAATAGAATCATCAAGCTTCACTATATTAACTTTACTATATTAAAAATATAAACAAGGTCTAACCGAGGTTTACTTGGGTTGAGCAAGACGTGAGAATATCATCAACTGGCCCTCCAGCCCAGGGTTGAAATTGTCGTTCTGACATTTCGAGTTCAGTGCTGATACAGGACCATTGATTTATAGGACTATCTTGTTAGTCTGTGTAACTTCACCTGACCCAATCCACGTCTTCAATGGCTTTCTGTTACTACAAACGGGATTACAAAGGAAAGGCTTCCTTTGTTAGTTTCATGAATACTTCGTTCAAATGAAGGGAAAGACTATTACTATGAAGCGGTACCTTATCAGCAGGAAAGAGCTGCAGCAACGGTATGAAAGTTACTGCAAGATACATAACGAGCCCGTGGCTTCCAACGTAAACATCGGCCGCCATTTGGGTTCCCTCGGCATCATGTGTGACACCAAGATTGGACCCGTTGGGAAACAGGAACGATACTATTCTGGTATCATGTGGCTCGATGGCGCAGGATCACCAACTGAAATGCAAAGAAAATGGAGAAAGCCGCCCAAACGTATCATGAAGGCCGTGCAGGAGAAGATCGAGAGGAATCGGTTGAGAGACGATATCGCTCACAGTATATTGAAATTTATACCCAAGACTTCCCTGATCTCCAGACACAGCCAGTCACAGAGACCACCAGCCCCGCTCCCCAGACACAGCCAGTCACAGAGACCACCAGCACCGCTTCCCAGACACAGCCAGTCACAGAGACCCCAGCACCGCTCTCCAGACACAGCCAGTCACAGAGACAAACAGCCCCGCTCTCCAGACACAGCCAGTCACAGAGACCACCAGCACCGCTCTCCAGACACAGCCAGTCACAGAGACCACCTGCCCCGTCCCCCACACAGAGCCACAAGATCCTCATATTGAGGAAGCAAATGAATTTCTCGATGATTTTTTGCTTTCACTGGAGAAGAACTGATGAGTTCCTTATAGACAAGACAAAATGTTAAAAAAGGAATCTATATAAGTTCTCTTATGGAGTGAGATCTTTGACGGAGCTGTGCTGCCTATAGCACAGTCTACCAAAGGGTGATCTTTGGTGTCGTGCAGTAACCTCATGAGGGCGGAGTCCGGCTACATTTTCTTTACCGAGGAAAAGATCTCTGCACTAATAGACAACTGTCCTAGCAACACTTATATGAGATGAATAGATGGATGCTCTAATGATCGAAAATATACAAGTGTTAGAAGGACTGACAACTATATACATTTGGTTAGCCGATCTCCATATGACTGGGGCTATTGTTCCCTCTGATTGATTCATTTTTCAAGATTAAGGAAAGTTATAATAAAAATATTGTACTGAGTTTCTCCGTTGGCGTCAGGGTAAACACCCATCCCCCCCGAAGCTTGGTTACCTTTCCGTGGTGGGGGGGACTTCATGGATTGGGCAGTAGCAACCATCGTTGGTTGCTTCTGTTCAATCCATGAACGAAAAACCAAGCATCTTGAGCGTAATTGTCGTATAAATTCACTTGGTGTCAAAACTGACGCGAAAGTGGTTGTCTCAATTTTGTCAGAAATGTTTGTGCGTTTCGGCCTGATGGCGGGAGTCGGTTTGGCGCTGTGGTCATGAGGGAATACGAGGAAGATTGGCAACCGTCCCAGAAGTAGCTACAGTGAGGTCCCAGCAGCTGTCCCTAATACTGTGGAAGGCACTCATGTAAGGTGTGCAGTGAGACGCACCAGTAACAAGGGAAACGGACAACCAAAACAGCAATCTTGATCATCAGGAGGATATCCAATGCTCAGAGTAGATAAGGACGATTATTGTATGGCTTCGCTCAGAGGATGAAAATCTTAACCGTGAAAATCAACAAGTAAAATAACTAGTAGTTAGTGGTAGTGAAGTGGAATTACCGCATTTCTGTGGTCTTAATAGTAAAACGAAACTCTTCGTTTTCTCCATCAATCCAGAGGTGTTGTAGACCACCATCCTTAAAGTTGTAAGGTAATGGTAACTACAAGGTTATGACCTCAGCAAATTTGTGATGGAAAGTGCAGGAAATGTGGTAATGTATATAATATAAATTATATATTGTTGTATAATAAATGTGTAAGAAAATTTTGTCTCTCTGTTCCCGTTCATTAATTCAAATACTGGTAAGTTTTCTCTCTAACGAGGTGGGATAAGCTACGTGCACTCGGCTTGTAAATGTGGTGACTTTCCCTTCATTACGACAATGTTGTGCTGAACTGAAGATGTAGAATTCCGTAGACGAAACCAAGATAGGAAGTCAATCTACATCAAAAATTGAACGAATGCATCTTTAGATGGACATAAAACAAACGGACGGAGGGGCACACTGGAGCAAATGAATTTCAATATCACCACTTAAAGTAGGCCTTTCAACTAGTTGTGGCTTTAAAGCAAACTTTTTCTAGCCAAGGTTTAGTTAGCACCTAAACTAATCTCCACGACCTTACCTTAAGAAATATTTTCAGAAGGTACTGTCTGAACATATTTCTAAGGTAAGGTCATTTAGGTTTGGTTTAGATGCTACCCTAACCTAGGCTAGAAAAAGTTTCCTTTGCTTCAGAGCCCCAACTACGTAGACGGGCTACTGTTGATATTAAACAGTAACAGAAAGTTGATAAAACTGAGATGAAATGAATAAAAATATAGAATGGGTCAGTTGAAAGTTGAAGTATTTGCTAAATACAATTTTTGACAGATCCAAATGCATCCTAAAGTCATTCACTTAAATCGCAATGCTGAATATTGTTTTAATTGTTGGAACTAGTTACAAGAAGTAAAAATATCAAGCTTAAAGGGATGCCATTGCAATAACATTACAATAACAATAACATTACCATTACATCTATAAAGTACCATGTAAAAATTGTGTTAAGTTTTATGTTGGGCAGACTGGTAAGGATCTTTCTGTTAGACTTAAGCCACATAAATATAGTATAAGAAAAGGAAAGGAATCGAAACTTGTTTAATCAAGTTAAAAACTATGACCATTGTATTGACTGGGGTAATGCCATATCAGCTATTAACTCTAACTCCAGTACCACGAGAAATACCATTGAATCTTTAATTATTAAATACACAAAGAATTATGACTTTGATATTGATAAATGTCTATACATATTGGATAACTTTATTGTTGATAAGATTTGTAAACAATCCGTCTTCTTGTCCACATAATAAGTCTATGATACACTAGTTGTCTGTCTTGGACAATCGCATGTTTGCCAAATGGCGTCCTAGCTACGTTTATTCGTTTCTATCAACTAACTGCTTTATATAAATATATATATAATATATATATATATATATATATATATATATATATATATATATATATATATATATATATATATATATATTATATATATATATATCCCTGGGGATAGGGGAGAAAGAATACTTCCCACGTATTCCCTGCGTGTCGTAGAAGGCGACTAAAAGGGAAGGGAGCGGGGGGCTGGAAATCCTCCCCTCTCGTTTTTTTTTTTTTTTTTTTCTTTTTCCAAAAGAAGGAACAGAGAAGGGGGCCAGGTGAGGGTATTCCCTCAAAGGCCCAGTCCTCTGTTCTTAACGCTACCTCGCTATCGCGGGAAATGGCGAATAAATATAAAAAAAAAAAAAAAAAAAATAATATATAATAATATATATATATATATATATATATATATATATATATATATATATATATATAATTATATATATATTATTTCTATTATATTTTGTCGCTGTCTCCCGCGTTAGCGAGGTAGCGCAAGGAAGCAGACGAAAGAATGGCCCACCCACCACATACACT
>NC_092235.1:6389154-6415475 GCF_036320965.1 Panulirus ornatus | reverse complement strand
GCATGTATGAATATATGCATGTGCATATATGTATATGTCTGTGCATGTATGTGTATATATACGTTGAAATGTATAGGTATGTACATGTGTGTGTGTGGGCGTTTATGTATATACATGTGCATGTAGGTGGGTTGGGCCATTCTTTCGTGTGTTTCCTTGCGCTACCTCGCTAACGCGAGAGACATCAATAATGTATGATATATATATATATATATATATATATATATATATATATATATATATATATTATATATATATGTATATATATATATATATATATATATATATATATATATATATATATATATATATATATATATATATATATATATATATATATATATATATATATATATATATATATATATATAACATATATATATGGGGAGGTGATAACAAGCAGTGGTGATGTGAGAAGGAGATGGAGTGAGTATTTTGAAGGTTTGTTGAATGTGTTTGATGATAGAGTGGTAGATATAGGGTGTTTTGGTCGAGGTGGTGTGCAAAGTGAGAGGGTTGGGGAAAATGATTTGGTAAACAGAGAAGAGGTAGTAAAAGCTTTGCGGAAGATTAAAGCCGGCAAGGCAGCAGGTTTGGATGGTATTGCAGTGGAATTTATAAAAAAAAGGTGTGACTCTATTGTTGACTGGTTGGTAAGGTTATTTAATGTATGTATGATTCATGGTGAGGTTCCTGAGGATTGGCGGAATGCGTGCATAGTGCCATTGTACAAAGGCAAAGGGGATAAGAGTGAGTGCTCAAATTACAGAGGTATAAGTTTGTTGAGTATTCCTAGTAAATCATATGGGAGGGTATTGATTGAGAGGGTGAAGGCATGTACAGAGCATCAGACTGGGGACGAGCAGTGTGGTTTCAGAAGTGGTAGAGGATGTGTGGATCAGGTGTTTGCTTTGAAGAATGTATGTGAGAAATACTTAGAAAAGCAAATGGATTTGTGTGTACCATTTACGGATCTGGAGAAGGCATATGATAGAGTTGATAGAGATGCTCTGTGGAAGGTACTAAGAATATATGGTGTGTGAGGGAAATTGTTAGAAGCGGTGAAAAGCTTTTATCGAGGCTGTAAGGCATGTGTACGTGTAGGAACAGAGGAAAGTGATTGGTTCTTGGTGAATGTAGGTTTGCGGCAGGGGTGTGTGATGTCTCCATGGTCGTTTCATTTGTTTATGGATGGGGTTGTTAGGGAGGTGAATGCAAGAGTTTTTGAAAGAGGGGCAAGTATGAAGTCTGTTGATGAGAGAGCTTGGGAAGTGAGTCAGTTGTTGTTCGCTGATGATACAGCGCTGGTGGCTGATTCATGTGAGAAACTGCAGAAGCTGGTGACTGAGTTTGGTGAAATGTGTGAAAGAAGAAAGTTAAGAGTAAATGTGAATAAGAGCAAGGTTATTAGGTACAGTAGGGTTGAGGGTCAAGTCAAATGGGAGGTAAGTTTCAATGGAGAAAAACTGGAGGAAGTAATGTGTTTTAGATATCTGGGAGTGGATCTGGCAGTGGATGGAACCATGGAAGCGGAAGTGAATCATAGGGTGGGGGAGGGGGCGAAAATCCTGGATAGACTATGGATAGAGTTGTGCGTAGGAGGGTGGATGTGCTGGAAATGAGATGTTTGAAGACAATATGTGGTGTGAGGTGGTTTGATCGAGTAAGTAATGTAAGGGTAAGAGAGATGTGTGGAAATAAAAAGAGCGTGGTTGAGAGAGCAGAAGAGGGTGTTTTGAAATGGTTTGGGCACATGGAGAGAATGAGTGAGGAAAGATTGACCAAGAGGATGTATATGTCGGAGGTGGAGGGAACGAGGAAAAGTGGGAGATCAAAGTGGAGGTGGAAAGATGGAGTGAAAAAGATTTTGAGTGATCGGGGCCTGAACATGCAGGAGGATGAAAGGCGGGTAAGGAAAAGAGTGAATTGGATCGATGTGGTATACCGGGGTCGACGTGCTGTTAATGGAATGAATCAGGGCATGTGAAGCGTCTAGGGTAAACCATGGAAAGTTGTGTGGGGCCTGGATGTGGAAAGGGAGCTGTGGTTTCGGGCATTATTGCATGACAGCTAGAGACTGAGTGTGAACGAATGGCGCCTTTGTTGTCCTTTCCTAGCACTACCTCGCACACATGAGGGAGGAGGGGGATGTTATTCCATGTGTGGCGAGGTGGCAATGGAATGAATGAAGGCAGACAGTGTGAATTGTGTGCATGTGTATATATGTATGTGTCTGTGTGTGTATATATATGTGTACATTGAGATGTATGGGTATGTATATTTGCGTGTGTGGACGTGTATGTGTATACATGTGTATGGGGGTGGGTTGGACCACTTCTTTCGTCTGTTTCCTTGCGCTAACTCACAAACGCGGGAGACAGCGACAAAGCAAAATAATATTAATAATAAATAAATAAATATATATATATATATATATATATATATATATATATATATATATATATATATATATATATATATATATATATATATATATATATAATTATTTATTTATTTATTTTGCTTTGTAGCTGTCTCCCGCTTTAGCGGGGTAGCGCAAGGAAACAGACGAAAGAATGGCCCAACCCACCCACATTTGAAATAACAGCCCCCTCTCCCCTCATGTGTGCGAGGTAGCGCTAGGAAAAGACAAGAAAGGCCCCATTCGTTCACACTCAGTCTCTAACTGTCATGTAATAATGCACCGAAACCACAGCTCTCTTTCCACATCCAGGCCCCACAGAACTTTCCATGGTTTACCCCAGACGCTTCACATGCCCTGGTTCAATCCACTGACAGCACGTCGACACCGGTATACCACATCGTTCCAATTCACTCTATTCCTTGCACGCCTTTCACCCTCCTGCATGTTCAGGCCCCGATCACTCAAAATCTTTTTCACTCCATCTTTCCACCTCCACTTTGGACTCCCACTTCTCCTCGTTCCCTCCACATCTGACACATATTTCCTCTTGGTCAATCTTTCCTCGCTCATTCTCTACATGTGACCAAACCATTTCAAAACACCATATTCTGCTCTCTCAACCACACTCTATTTATTTCCACACATCTCTCTTACCCTTACATTACTTACTCGATCAAACCACCTCACACCACATATTGTCCTCAAACATCTCATTTCCAGCACATCCACCCTCCTACGCACAACTCTATCCATAACCCATGCCTCGCAACCATACAACATTGTTGGAACCACTATTCCTTCAAACATAGTCATTTTTGCTTTCTGGGATAATGTTCTCGACTTCCAAACATTCTTCAAGGCTCCCAGAGTTTTCGCCCCCTCCCCCACCCTATGATTCACTTCCGCTTCCATGGTTCCATCCACTACCAGATCCACTCCCAGATATCTAAAACACTTTACTTCCTCCAGATTTTCTCCATTCAAACTTACCTCCCAATTGACTTGACCCTCAACCCTACTGTACCTAATAACCTTGCTCTTATTCACATTTACTCTTACCTTTCTTCTCTCACACACTTTACCAAACTCAGTCACCAGCTTCTGCAGTTTCTCACATGAATCAGCCACCAGCGCTGTATCATCAGCGAGCAACAACTGACTCACTTCCCAAGCTCTCTCATCCACAGCCGACTGAATACTTGCCCATCTTTCCAAAACTCTTGCATTCACCTCCCTAACAACCCCATCCATAAACAAATTAAACAACCAAGGAGACATCAAACATCCCTGCCGCAAACCTACATTCACTGAGAACCAATCACTTTCCTCTCTTTTTACACGTACACATCCCTTACATCCTCGATAAAAACTTTTCACTGCTTCCAACAACTTGCCTCCCACACCATATATTCTTATTACCTTGTACAGAGCATCTCTATCAACTCTCTCATATGCCTTCTCCAGATCCTTAAATGGTACTTACAAATCCATTTGCTTTTCTAAGTATTTCTCACATACATTCTTCAAAGCAAACACCTGATCCACACATCCTCTACCACTTCTGAAACCACACTGCTCTTCCCCATTCTTATGCTCTGTACATGCCTTCACCCTCTCAATCCATATCCTCCCATATAATTTACCAGGAATACTTAACAAACTTATACCTCTGCAATTTGAGCACACCCTTTTATCCCCTTTGCCTTTGTACAGTGGCACTATGCAAGCATTCCGCCAATTCTCAGGCACCTCACCATGAATCATACTTACATTAAATAACCTTACCAACCAGTCAACAATACAGTCACCCCCTTTTTTAATAAATTCCACTGCAGTACCATCCAAACCTGCTGCCTTGCCGGCTTTCATCTTCCGCGACGTTCTTACTATCTCTTCTCTGTTTACCAAATCATTTTCCCTAACCCTCTCACTTTGCACACCACCTCGACCAAAAGACCCTATATCTGCCACTCTATCATCAAACACATTCAACAAACCTTCAAAATACTCACTCCATCTCCTCACATCACCACTGCTTGTTATCACCTCCCAATTAGCCCCCTTCACTGAAGTTCCCATTTGCTCCCTTGTCTTACGCACTTTATTTACCTCCTTCCAAAACATCTTTTTATTCTCTCTAAAATTTAATGATGCTCTCTCACCCCAACTCTCATTTGCCCTCTTTTTCACCTTTTGCACCTTTCTCTTGATCTCCTGCCTCTTTCTTTTATACATCTCCCACTCATTTGCATTTTTCCCTGCAAAAATCGTCCAAATTCCTTTCTCTTTTCTTTCACTAATAATCTTACTTCTTCATCCCACCACTCACTACCCTTTCTAATCAACCCACCTCCCACGTTTCTCATGCCACAAGCATCTTTTGCGCAAGCCATCACTGCTTCCCTAAATACATCCCATTCCTCCCCCACTCCCCTTACCTCCTTTGTTCTCACCTTTTTCCATTTCTGTACTCAGTCTCTCCTGGTAATTCCTCATACAAGTCTCCTTCCCAAGCTCACTTACTCTCACCACCCTCTTCACCCCAACATTCTCTCTTCTTTTCTGAAAACCCCTACAAATCTTCACCTTCGCCTCCACAAGACAATGATCAGACATCCCTCCGGTTGCACCTCTCAGCACATTAACATCCAAAAGTCTCTCTTTCGCGCGCCTATCAATTAACACGTAGTCCAATAACGATCTCTGGCCATCTCTCCTACTTACATACGTATACTTATGTATATCTTGCTTTTTAAACCCGTTTTTCCCAATCATCAGTCCTTTTTCAGCACATAAATCTTCAAGCTCTTCACCATTTCCATTCACAACACTGAATACCCCATGTATACCATTTATTCCCTCAACTGCCACATTACTCACCTTTGCATTCAAATCACCCATCACTATAACCCGGTCTTGTGCATCAAAACCACTAACACACTCATTTAGCTGCTCCCAAAACACTTGCCTATGAGTTCACGGGGAAAATGAAACATGATAAGTTCCCAAGTGCACTTTCGTGTAACAATAACATTATCAGGAGAGACACAAGAGAAAAATATAACAGTCACTTGATATACAACGAAGAGACGTAGCTAGGACGCCATTTGGTAAACATGCGATTGTCCAAGACAGACAACGAGCGCATCATAAACTCATTATGTGGACAAGAAAGTGAATTGTTTACAAATTTTATCAACAATAAATCATGGAGATCAGAATCCATAATTTCTCTTTGCATACGTTCTTATAATTCTTTGAAGTTTGAAAATCATTTTGTATTACTTGCATCAGTGACCAATAGATTGCATTACTCATCCTGAAATTTATGCCCTTAATTGAATGAATTTCATTGAGCTGCGAGTAGTACAGATTAACATAAACACACTGAAATATCCTTATCATTGATGTCCAAATGCAACAGATTTGTTTTGTTAAGTTATCAGTATCAAGAAATGATTAATGTCATGACGGTTTATACCTTTTCTAAATCAAGCAAAACTTATGACCTTTCTCATAGGTCACTGATCGTTAAAATCAACGCATAAAAATCTATCTTTCCTCGATAATTATCTTACTTATTTTGCTTGATTGACAATGAAGCACCAGGGTTGACCCCACCCAGGATCTATTACCCTCCTCCTATCCTTCTCTTCCTCACTACACAACAAACTATTTTAAAATCCTTCAAGTGCCATAAGCATCTCCTCCCCCAACCATCAATAATCAAGACAGACATTCACAGCTTTTGTGTCCAGTTATCATTAGCTTTTAGGTATTTAGTGTTTATTTCATTATTGTGGCTCAATGACCTTTAACTGTACATTGTCACTGTATCCACCATCATTATATACATCTCGTTATACATTTAATGTGCTTTCAATGTTTGACGTATGGTATGGCTTCAGGCTTAATGACCTTTGCTACTCATAACCATCAACATTTATCAACATATGTACATTCCTGTTATCATGTAGCAAATATTGTAATGTGAATGGCTTGTCGTATGGTAGAGATACTGGTTTAATGATCTTTACCAGTTAATAACCAATGAATCCAACGATACACACATCCCCTGACGTTGTAT
The DNA here is from genome assembly GCF_036320965.1 of Panulirus ornatus. Classification (NCBI taxonomy): domain Eukaryota; kingdom Metazoa; phylum Arthropoda; class Malacostraca; order Decapoda; family Palinuridae; genus Panulirus; species Panulirus ornatus. The sequence goes on along the minus strand of NC_092235.1, from coordinate 6,408,963 downwards.
ACACAGCGAACCGTCGTATGATAAGGTCCCGTGCCAGGCAGGAACATGGCCAATCTCTCAACAACAAACTACCTGTTAGACAAGATCAGATACAGGGCCGGGTTGAGGTGAGGACCAGTACATACACCTAGAGAGGCTAACAACGACACCATAGACCCGTGAAGCAGAGACCTGCTGCTCAACCTAACAACGACACCATAGACCCGTGAAGCAAAGACCTGCTGCTCAACCTAACAACGACACCATAGACCCGTGAAACAGAGACCTGCTGCTCAACCTAACTACGACAGCATAGACACGTGAAGCAGAGACCTGCTGCTCAACCTAACAACGACACCATAGACCCGTGAAGCAGAGACCTGCTGCTCAACCTAACAACGACACCATAGACCCGTGAAGCAAAGACCTGCTGCTCAACCTAACAACGACACCATAGACCCGTGAAGCAGAGACCTGCTGCTCAACCTAACAACGACACCATAGACCCGTGAAGCAGAGACCTGCTGCTCAACCTAACAACGACACCATAGACCCGTGAAGCAGAGACCTGCTGCTCAACCTAACAACGACACCATAGACCCGTGAAGCAGAGACCTGCTGCTCAACCTAACAATGAGACAAAACTACATTTCAGCATGACACTTGACGAATCTAGCTACAAAAGTATTTTCCTCAGTTGTAAATACATATATATGATTATGGATTCTGGCTCAACGATCATTATATAATCAATAAATCTAATAATTCATAGAGTTTTGCTCCTGTTTCATCCTCTCTCTGGTCGACAACTCATTATGTTATTCTCTCTGACAATATGAATATGTAATTAATGAGAATAAATATTTTGTGTTCGCAGGTAATAATGTAAGGTTTAACTCGCATTAATGAACATACCAGATTATCTAACCTTCTATCATATCATCCTTCACCCTCTGTCCTTCAAGATAATGTAAGTCTTGTTATCTTAATGTCTTCATGTGGGAAATTCTAATGACATTATCATCATCCGTCTCTGAATGCCATCAGAGGTATTTTTGTACACAAATATAATTAGCAATATATGCAGCACAATGTAAGTGGTGTGTGACTAACTATAGCTGTAATATTACCTGTTCATTCTTGCTACTAACACATGACACCAAGTTGCCTGTAAGTCTTATTACGTACATTAATACACTGTTGTCTTGGCTTTACATCTCTACTAATGATGACACCTAAATCCTTGTCCTGCCTTGATAGTTTTATTTCCACATCTTAAGATGATACTGTAGTTTGCCTGCCATGTGTACACAGTGTAAACATATGTCTACGGTGAATATCACTGGCCATTGTACACTGACGTTGTTCAGCAATGTAGACCCAAGAGTGAACCTTAGACAGCATTACGATATTTTGTGATGGACGAAAACTTGACTCAATACAAGAAAAATAATTACACCTTTACTGAGTCTGAGAACCTATCATTGATTGTTATAAAATCCAGATGCAGAATATATATTCCTACCGGATTTCTATAGAAAGTACGTGAGACATTGTTTTAGTAAATTATTTTATAAGATAATGAATAAAATCCCATAACTTTTCTGTAGCACAGGGTACAGTAATGTATGTAACGTGAAACCGGTAGAATTAACATATCTAACATAAAGATTTCTATCTTGCAGATAACATAAATGTTTTATATGTAGAAATCAGTAATATCTTCAACAACCAAAAATAATACCATCAAATTTTATATTACAAAGTTTTTATCCGGCTTTTACTCATTAAAACGATATTGCCTACAGAAAACTAATGTAGTTATTATCAGCACAAGGTTTAGAAGGTCTTAAACAAGTTATGAGTTTATATTCTTCAAAACTTTAGTAAGATCCATTAAGTACACATTGAAAATTAGACTTATTTATTTCACTGTGATGAACACTAATGAAAAAATTATCTACGTGTTACTTAGAAATATTCTCTATGAATCAAGCTAAAGTATTTTGAGAGAAAATGTTTATTGTTATCAGAAACAACAAACAATCAAGTTTGATAAACCAAAGTTCATTAAATGACAAATAAAGAATATGATATATGAATTACAACAATTTTATTAACATCACAAAACCAAATACATAACCCAAATAATATAAATCATCAAAAGTTATAAAAAAGAAGCCCCCTCATGACGTAAGCACTTATAGGCAGAATCCGGTAACACCTCTTGAATGGCATGTGGAAGACAGAGTAGAGTGGCTAGGCTCAGAAGCATGTTCTCCACTTCAACTGACTAATGATATGTTAAGACAACACAAACCACATACATCCATTGTGAGGATGGAATCAGAGATGAAACATCTATAACTAGAAAGGTTAAAGATACAAAGATGGTGAAATACCTTTACCTGGGATCAGTAGCACCTGTGGTAATGGACACACCTTTGTAATGCTTGATCACTTACAACTGATCAACTTTAATACGAAAGTCTTAGGTATTGTCCCTCAGGAAAACTTTTTATAAATATTTATAAAACACATATATATGTTAGATATACACTATCTCTAGAATATATCTTTATCTGGGACGTGTAACACTTGTGTGGATAGACACAACTTTGTAATGCTTGATCCATTACACGAAATGAACTTCACTAACGAAGAGTTATACAACGCGTCGTTGGAGAACATTAATCAAATACCTATACAGAATTATTATGTTAGATAAGAGGCATTTATTACAAGTGAACATAAGAAATGATGAAAGAAAAGGACGTAGATGTATATGTTTTATTAAGAGATGAAATATTCCTGCCTTAAATGGTCTCTCTTATAATTGATTTTCTGTTAGATACAAACATGCTAATGTAATCTGTTCCTTATGATCATAAATGTTTATGTTTTTAAAACGTTTTTATCATGTCTTAAGGAATCTGGCTTACAGACATTGGTTCTGAACAACCATTATAATGCAACACAATACATATTTATCATAAATAAATCATTTATCACAATAACCATTATGTTTGTACCAGATTCTTTACGTCCTCAATCACGTTTGTTAATATATAAGGAATTTTTCCGCCACATTTCAATACATAACATATATCTACACGTGTGTAAATATATGTATATATTTTTATAAATTTTTCTTTGGCTTTAATAATCAAGGTGTAAGATATCCGTCTGAAGAAAATACTAGATAATATTATAGGTTATGTGTGTGTGTGTGTGTGTGTGTGTGTGTGTGTGTGTGTGTGTGTGTGTGTGTGTGAGCGCACATAGGAGTGAAAACATATTTTACACTTACAAGGTTAAGAGACGGGGCAACACGAGTGTACAAATCCTTCCTCAAAAGACTCACGTGATAATGATTAAAGTAGTACACGCACACACACACACACACACACACACACACACACACACAGAGCGGCGCCAGGCTGGAGGCGGGGCATCGTGACGTCACAGGCAAGTCCCTCCCCCCGCCAGATCCAAACATGTGTTGTGTGTGGTGATGGCGGTTCAAGATTTCCCACATTTATATTGATCTTTACATTATCATCCACTCCCAAAGTCACCTGGCATTCTTGTGTTTCAACAACAGACGTGATATATGCAACACCAGGCAAACATTGTACCATTATCTGATAGGTTAATTGGTGCACAATCAAGAACCAGTGAATTTCATCGCCGCCATAAGTAAGTAAGGAAGGTGACTTTAATGATGATAAATACGACCTGGTATGGCTGTGTCTACACACTACCGCCATCTGGTCAACATTGTACATACCAACATTTAAACTGTGACATTCAACCACAAGGTTTAAAGTCGCTCATGAAAACGCGAACTTAAAATCTATCCATTTAAATCTACCATTCATCAATAAACATTTAAACACCGTCATTTGAACGTAAACCTTCCAGCTGCGTTATTTTACCAGAGTCCTTTAAGATACGTCATATAAACACAAAACTTAAATGTACGTTAAGCTTGTGCAAACCATCATTAAATATCAAGCTTTTAAATTAGAATTGTAATGAAACTGCGAACTTTTAACTCTGTCAAATTACAGCTATTGTACAAAATGATTTAATTAATTGACAAATTTTAATGTCAGTTAATTTAACGATACCCTTTGTGGTTCATCTCTGAAACACAAACCTTTAAACTTTGTCTCTAGAACTGAACACAACCATTAAGTTTCATAACTGGAATGGAAATTTGGATAATCTATCAAAATTCGTCATATAACGCGAACTTTTAAATCCTTCCATTCAGTTGGGCCGTTACTTGCCTGGCTGCCATTCATAATATGTCCTTTTATATTGTATGTTGACTACGCTCTCATTCATTCGTCATTTGGATCGTCTCACTGATATTCCATTCATAAACTTCATTCCTGCAGCTTATTTTTGACCGCCATGTTGCTTCCTCAAGGTTTATAATTCTTTGTGTATTTAATAATAGAAGATTCAATGATATTTCTCGTGGTACTGGAATTAGAGTTAATAATGCCATCTCAGTTATTAACTCTAACTCAAGTACCACGAGAAATATAATTGAATCTTCTGTTACTGAATACACAAAGAATTATAGTCTTAATATTAGTGATGGTCTATACAAATTGGATAGCTATAATGTTGATAAAATTTGTAAACAATTCACCTTCTTGTCCACATAATAAGTTTATGATACGCTTGTTGTCTGTCTTGGACAATCACATGTTTACCATATGGCGTCCTAGCTAAGTCTCTTCGTTGTATATCAACTGACTGTTATATTTCTCTGTTGTGTCTCCCCTGATGATGTGAGTTTTACACGAAAGTGCACTTGGGAGCTTATCGTGTTTATTTTCCCTGTGAACTCATAAGAATATACTTGATCACGTGCAAAATTGCGATCCTTTTCAATACATATATACACACATATATATATATATATATATATATATATATATATATATATATATATATATATATATATATATATATATATATATCCTTCAGTATGTTTACTTTCGATACTGAGGAACAAAAGAAGGAGCCAAACAAGTAAATTTCGTCAAAGACATCTCTCTTTTCTTAACGCTGCCTCGCAAAGATTTTCATTAATTCAAATTGAAGAAACAGACGTATTTTTCTATTGTCTGGTTAGCTCAGTGGCAGAGCGTGAGTCTGACACACTCAAGGTCGTGGGTTCGAGACCCACACCAGACATAATTTTTGTCTTTTTCTTTTTTCATTTTGTCCGCATCACATGTGTGCAACATTCAGTATGTTCGTCCAACGTTATAGTGAAGATCTTCACAATAAATTGTGGTTTTCGACCTTATCTGAAAGGGTCAGGTCCACCAAGACGTCCTTGAAATCTTCCAGAAGCTTCTGGCGATCCTCCTCCAACTGCTGGGCACATCAGAGTTAACATGGGCCGGACATCGGTTGTGGAACGACTTAATCTGCTTCCGGTAGTTAGCAGGGATGATAATGAGGGCTCTGACCTCATACCAGGTCAGCTTAGTTCCAGTCTATTGCTTAGTTCCAGTCTCTTGCAACGACAATAAAAAAGTAAAACTCATTTCTTCGTGGAAAATTGAGAGGAAAACACGACAGCAACATGGAGATTTACTGTGGTTATTTTGCCGGCTAGTCGGCAACGGTCGGTCAAACACTATTTTGCCGTGGTAATCTCAGTGCTTCATATAATACTAAGTCCAAAAAAATGTTCTTGGGGGCGTAGCTCAGTGGTAGAGCACTCGCTTGGCATGCGAGAGGACCCGGGTTCAAACCCCGGCGCTTCCATTTTTGTTATTTGGGAAATTCATTGTTTTCAGTCTTATATATATATATATATATATATATATATATATATATATATATATATATATATATATATATCGTTCGATCAGTCAAGTTAAGCATCGTTGGGTCTGGTTAGTACTTGGATGGGTGACCGTCTGGGAACACCAGATGCTGTTATCCCTGGGGATAGGGAAGAAAGTATACTTGCCTCGTATTCCCTGCGTGGCGTACAAGGCGACTAAAAGGGTAGGGAGCAGAAGGCCGGAAATCCTTTACTCTCATTTTCAATTTTTCAAAAGACGGAACAGAGAAGATATAAAGATATTGTAAAGATGTAACTAATATAAGATATAAGAATGAATGGAAGATACGGATGTAGCTGAAACAAGGAGTAATGAAGATTAAGGTGCAATGAAAATTATTCTGTAGTGAAGATAAATGTATATGTTAGAATTTTATATTGAACATCAAGAAGTAATGATAATGATGAGAGTGTAGTGACGATGAGGGTTTAGTTAGGGAGTGGTGACAATTGCCTTTACAATAATAATAAGGAGGTAACACAATGAGAAACACAAACTTTCCAAAGCTACGTTCAAGTCAGACTTTGAACTAAGTTCGGTAAACAGAAGGATGATGTTAAGATGAGAGTGTAGTGAAGAAGAGTATAGTGATGATAAGGATATTGTCAAGATAGGTTGTAGCGAAGATACGAATGTAGTGAAGATACGAATTTAGTAGAGATGAGGGTTATTAAAGAGTAAAGTTTATTCAAAATGATTATGTAGTGAAGATAAGAACTACTTTTAGTGAACATCAGGGAGTACAATGATGATGGTATGGTAGAAATAACAGTGTAGTGAAGAAGAGGGTATAGCGAAGATATATTTAGTGAAAATAAGCTAGTAGTGAAGATACACGTTAGTGAATATGAGGTAGTAATGAACTTAACCTTATTGATCTGATCCCCCAAATCCTCCAAACTACGTTCAAGGGCGGATCCAAAGCCAACCGAAAAGGCTATTTCTCTGTGTATTGTTAGTGGTGGTGGTGGTGTGTAGGTGTGTGTAATCATGTATTTGCACTGTATTAGGAGGGAGTTTTACACTCGTGGGGCCCCGTGTAAGTACGTTGTTTGTGTGAGTGGGTAAAATCTAAAGCCTTCCTTGAAACCAGCTTAGTCAAGATAAGGTCATATGAAGATGAGGTTGTAGTGAAGATTATAATAAGCCTTGCATAGTGAAGATAAAGGGATTAAGGAGAGGAGATGTAGTAAAGAGGATTATAGTGAACACAAAAGGTTTCAAGTTTGGTGCAGAGTCGGCCTACGGGCTTGAACTTACATTTTAGGTCAAAGGCATCACCAGTACACCCCGGCCAGCCTTAAAGTTTATACTTACACACACACACACACGCACACACACACACACACACACACACACACACACACACACACACACATAAGTACATATATATATATATATATATATATATATATATATATATATATATATATATATATATATATATATATATATATATATATATATATATATTTACACTGTACCAGAAGCGTTAACTAAAGCTCATTTGGTGAGATCGTGTTTCCTCACATTAAATGTTATCCCAGATGTTCAAAATTCTTCTCTTTGGTCTTTCATTTTCTATGTTTTCCACTTGACTTTCTTCAGCAGAAGTGATTTACCGTTCATGTTTTAGATTAAACTATATTTGTCAATTGACCAATTCCCTCTCCCATCTCATCATGACGCTTCTTATTGTTCTTTGATTTGAATCCTCAGTTTTCACCTTTCCTTCAACATGATAACCTCTGAATCTGTGAGTGTGTAATTACCTATTTTTACTGTGTGAGGAGAGAGGTCTACACTCGCCAGGCCAAATCTCTAGAACGTTCCGTACTATTATACAACTTGTAAGATTTATGTATGGTGTCTGCCTTAACCATGACCTCATTCTTCTTATTCCATTCATCAACCACTCTTCTATGAACTTTGAAATTACTTCTCTGAATATATTTGAACAATATTGCCCTAATTTCATGCTATGTTCTCTAGGTTTGTGTGTGTGTGTGTGTGTGTGTGTGTGTATGTGTGTGTTCTCAGAAAGTAACTATTATTCAACAATGATTTCCCAAAAGCCATTTACCTCATATCCTTTTATTTCGAAGCTGGAAAATGGCTAAATTTTCGTCAAAGTGTTTTTTGTCTTATTAGTATTTATAATGATTTATTGATTCATAAAGTATTGGTATATCGAAACTATTTAGATCCTTCAACATCTCTAGCCATCTTCACTACACTCTCAACACCATTGGCCAGCCTGACTATTTCTTCGACACCTTTAGATTTCATCAAATAATGATCGCAACAAAACTAAATGAATCCGTCTACATATCCGAATTTGTATGGGATTTAATCTGGATAGATCTGGTTATGTGACGTCACATAACCCAAGGGTATATAAGGCCGGCGGCGAGAGAAGTGTCATCATTTGAGGATGGGATTCCGTACCGACAACATCTCCTCTCACACTCTCCGGCAAGAAGAAAATTTGGTAAGTGCACCTCAGGCCGGAGTCAAAATGAGTGTTCCAGTTGTAAAGTTGACCCAGAAGGATGTAAATGACCTGGTGGTCATGAGAGAGGTGGGTCGGGGAGGCAACGCCAAGATTGAAACGGTGTTGTTCCGTGGATCGTGTTGCGTCATCAAAACCCTTCTGGACGGAGTGAGTTCGAAAAGTCTTATGGATGAAGCCGACATTCACAGGAGACTGGCTGGGGCTGGAGGAGCCCCTCTACTTCGAGCAGTGTGCCGCAACCCCCCACTGATCATCTTAAGCCACACTGGCCAGCCTTATGATAAGTACATGAGAACATGTCGGTCGGACGAGGAACTGGTCGAGTCCGCCATCATGGTCGCTCGTCGGCTGATGGAAATCCATAAGAAAAACATTGTCCATAATGACGTCAAGGTCGAGAATGTGACGGTGACGATGGGTGAGAAGCCAGAGTTTCACATCATCGACTTCGGCTTGAGCGTTAAGAAGGGAAGCTGCGTTGAGTACAATGTTCCTGACCTGTGGTTGGCCCCTGAGGTCAGGGAGCGCAAGCCGGTCTCCCCAGCCAGTGACGTCTTCTCTTTTGGGCATCTAATGAGGCACGTGTCCATCCTGGTCAGGAAGCAGGGTGTGCGGGAAAGCCTCCAGGATCTTTACCAAACAGCGACCCACAGCGACCCCTCAGAGAGACCAGCTCTGCCACTTATTATTGGTGAGCTGAAGAAGGTGATGAGGTCAGTCCGCCGGAGGCGTACCAGAGGAGGAGGCCAACGGAACCAGAGGAAGGGCAGGAAATGAGGTGCCCTTCCTCAACTATCTACCTCACAATAAAAACTTTGTTTTAGAGGAAATTATTTTTTCTATATAGCTTAAAACGGGAGAGACGTTTATTTTAGAGGAAATTAGAATATTTATTTAAAACGGGAAAAAATTATGGAACTCGACATGCAACCACCTCCTCGTGGTGAGTTCTGGGTGATAAGAGATCAAACATCTCTTATCAGCTAAGAGTTGCATACAAACGTATTTCCTGATAAGTAAAAGACAACTGGATAATGTTCTTATGATCTTAAATGTTCTTAGAGTCTGGCTAGTGTTATCTTGGAGGTCTTCTATCCCCTACAGCTCGGGCTGGGCCCAGACTGCATCATGGACAACGATAAATGATCTTAGCCTAGCTATAATGGACAACGATAAATGATCTTAGCCTAGCCATCATGGTAAATGATAAATGATCTTATCCTTACTATCATGGACAACGATAAATGGTCTTAGCCTAGCCATCAAGGCCCATTTTCAGTCATCCATCTTAGATTTGCATGTTATTCTAATATCATTAGTAGTTTTAACCATATAGAAGACTGACTTGGTTCAGTTGTATGTTTTCATACAAGAACAAATTGAAGTGTCCCAAGCATTTAGAAATGGCATTTGTACTACTTAACTCTCGATGTTAGTGAAAACATGTGAGATAACCACGACTGAGCAGCTTTCCTGTGTGCTATGAATTTTTGACCTTCCTTTCCCCCCCCCCCCCTCTCTCTCTCTCTCTCTCTCTCTCTCTCTCTCTCTCTCTCTCTCTCTCTCTCTCTCTCTCTCTCTCTCTCTCTCTCTCTCTCTCATCAAAATATTCGAAATTATGAAATTCAATGTAGCCAATATATTGTGGATGAGAGAGCTTGGGAAGTGAGTCAGTTGTTGTTCGCTGATGATACAGCGCTGCTGGCTGATTCATGTAAGAAACTGCAGAAGCTGATGACTGAGTTTGGTAAAGTGTGTGAAAGAAGAAAGTTAAGAGTAAATGTGAATAAGAGCAAGGTTATTAGGTACAGTAGGGTTGAGGGTCAAGTCAATTGGGAGGTAAGTTTGAATAGAGAAAAACTGGAGGAAGTAAAGTGTTTTAGATATCTGGGAGTGGATCTGGCAGCGGATGGAACCATGAAAGCGGAAGTGAATCATAGGGTGGGGGAGGGGGCGAAAATCCTGGGAGCCTTGAAGAATGTGTGGAAGTCGAGAACATTATCTCGGAAAGCAAAAATGGGTATGTTTGAAGGAATAGTGGTTCCAACAATGTTGTATGGTTGCGAGGCGTGGGCTATGGATAGAGTTGTGCGCAGGAGGGTGGATGTGCTGGAAATAAGACGTTTGAGGACAATGTGTAGTGTGAGGTGGTTTGATGGAGTAAGTAATGTAAGGGTAAGAGAGATGTGTGGAAATAAAAAGAGCGTGGTTGAGAGAGCAGAAGAGGGTGTTTTGAAATGGTTTGGGCACATGGAGAGAATGAGTGAGGAAAGATTGACCAAGAGGATATATGTGTCGGAGGTGGAGGGAACGAGGAGAAGTGGGAGACCAAATTGGAGGTGGAGAGATGGAGTGAAAAAGATTTTGAGTGATCGGGGCCTGAACATGCAGGAGGGTGAAAGGCGGGCAAGGAATAGAGTGAATTGGAACGATGTGGTATACCGGGGTTGACGTGCTGTCAGTGGATTGAATCAGGGCATGTGAAGCGTCTGGGGTAAACCATGGAAAGTTGTGTGGGGCCTGGATGTGGAAAGGGAGCTGTGGTTTCGGGCATTATTGCGTGACAGCTGGAGACTGGGTGTGAACGAATAGGGCCTTTGTTGTCTTTTCCTAGTGCTACCTCGCACATATGAGGGGTTAGGGGGATGTTATTCCATGTGTGGCGAGGTGGCGATGGGAATGAATAGGGGCAGGCAGTGTGAATTGTGTGCATGGGTATATATGTATGTGTCTGTGTGTGTATACATATGTGTACATTGAGATATATAGGTATGCATATTTGCGTGTGTGGGCGTGTGTGTGTGTACATTGTGTATGGGGGTAGGTTGTGCCATTTCTTTCGTCTGTTTCCTTGCGCTGCCTCGCAAACGCGGGAGACAGCGACAAAGCAAAACAAATAAATTAATATATATATATATATATATATATATATATATATATATATATATATGTGTCGGAGGTGGAGGGAACAAGGAGAAGAGGGGGACCAAATTGGAGGTGGAAAGATGGAGTGAAAAAGATTTTGTGTGATCGGGGCCTGAACATGCAGGAGGGTGAAAGGAGGGCAAGGAATAGAGTGAATTGGAGCGATGTGGTATACCGGGGTTGACGTGCTGTCAGTGGATTGAATCAAGGCATGTGAAGCGTCTGGGGTAAGCCATGGAAAGCTGTGTAGGTATGTATATTTGCGTGTGTGGACGTATGTATATACATGTGTATGGGGTGGGTTGGGCCATTTCTTTCGTCTGTTTCCTTGCGCTACCTCGCAAACGCGGGAGACAGCGACAAAGTATAATAAATATAAATAAAAATATATATATATATATATATATATATATATATATATATATATATATATATATATATATATATATATTGGGAAGGAAATTTTTAAAATATTTTGGTATCTCAGATTTTAGACATGAATCTAGGTATATTTACGCCACTGACAAACATTATGACCTTCAATTCCTTGTAGCAGATACAGGTTTTTCAGATAACGCAATTATCAATAAATGGATCACTCCCAATTGGTGGTTTAAGTATGATGAGTGAACAGCAGGACACAATCGTGCTGGTCTTACACAAGATATCATACCACCATGACCAATGGTTAATGTGTGTGGATCTTAAGATGGTGACTTTTCTCCTGGGTCAGCAGGTTGGGTACAACAAGTAGCCCTGCTTTATCTGTCTCTGGGATAGTAGAGCTGAGGATGAGCACTGGCTGAGAAAACAATGGTCTCTGAGAGAAAACATGTTGGTTGGAGACAAGAATGTCATGGCAGAACCCTTGGTTGACAGAGATAAGATCATTGTACCACCACTGCACATCAAACTAGGTTTAATGAAACAGTTTGTGAAGATTTGGTACAAAGAAGGACACTCTGCTTTGACTACACAGGCAGAAAATGTCCAGCGCTGATCATGGAGAAGGTGAAGGCAGGTATTGCCGACGGGTCACAAATCATGGAACTCATGAAAGACCCACATTTCCAAGATTCAATGACCAATGTTGAGGCAGAGGCATGGTCTTCGTTCACTGTGGTTGTAAGGAATTGTCTTGGTCACCATAAAGCAGATAACTACCCTGAACTAGTGGAGAACCTGCCATCTTCTTTCCCTCAACTTGGCTGTAAAATGAACATCAAAGTGCATTACCTCCACACCCACTTGGCCAGACAACCTAAGTGAGGAACTGGCTCAACCATTCCACCAAGATTTAAGAACCATGGAAGAAAGATCCCGGGGACACTGGGATACCCATACCTGGGACACTGGGATACCCATACCTGGGACACTGGGATACCCATACCTGGGACACTGGGATACCCATACCTGGGACACTGGGATACCCGTACCTGGGACACTGGATACCCATACCTGGGACACTGGGATACCCGTACCTGGGACACTGGGACACCCATACCTGGGACACTGGGATACCCATACCTGGGACACTGGGATACCCGTACCTGGGACACTGGGACACCCATACCTGGGACACTGGGATACCCATACCTGGGACACTGGGATACCCATACCTGGGACACTGGGATACCCATACCTGGGACACTGGGATACCCATATCTGGGACACTGGGATACCCATACCTGGGACACTGGGATACCCATACCTGGGACACTGGGATACCCATACCTGGGACACTGGGATACCCATACCTGGGACACTGGGATCCCCATGTGATGGTGGATCAGTGCTGGATCATTGCAGGTGATTGTGGTGGGTCAGGTGAGCACAAACGTGACATGTGTGAGTACATGAACATTGTATCAATGATGATATATAACTTTCTATATTTGTTTCACCATTATCTGTGGATGTCATCATCATCATCATCATTTAATGATAAATAAACCAATGCTACTTGTATGAAGCCATTTCTCTTGATCAAAAAGGCAACAATAATGATTTGTTGTCATGCACGATGGTTGTATGTGACACAACAATTACTGGTATCATATCATTATATCTCGATAACCAGACATGATAAACTGAGGAGGCCATATTTAGAATCAACCACCAAAATGGACCTAAAAACACGACTAACATCTCAGCCACCAAATTGTGTGTTCCCGCGCGCGCCCGCCATATATTTGGTATAGCAGATGTCACGTTGGGTCAAGACCTGGATGATGATGATGATGACGTCATGATGTGGTGGTGTTGACGTCATCATCAGTGATGATGATGATGATCATGACGTCATGATGTGGTGGTGTTGACGTCATCATCAGTGATGATGATGATCATGACGTCATGATGTGGTGGTGTTGACGTCATCATCAGTGATGATGATGATCATGACGTCATGATGTGGTGGTGTTGACGTCATCAGTGATGATGATGATGATGACGTCATGATGTGGTGGTGTTGACGTCATCAGTGATGATGATGATCATGACGTCAGCAAGTGTGATGTGGTGGTGTTGACGTTATCAGTGATGATGATGATGATGACGTCAGCAAGTGTCATGTGGTGGTGTTGACGTCATCAGTGATGATGATGATGATGATGATGATGATGATGATGATGATGACGTCAACAAGTGTGATGTGGTGTTGACGTCATCAGTGATGATGATGATGATGATGATGACGTCATGATGTGGTGGTGTTGACGTCATCATCAGTGATGACATGATGATGATGACGTCATGATGTGGTGGTGTTGACGTCATCAGTGGTGTCATGAGGGCCACTATGATGGCTGTTGTGTGGCAAGTCTGGATTCATGTTCAGTGGGGTTCAGGTCAGGTCAGGTCAGGTCAGGGATGTGGTTGGGGCAACATTGCCCAGTCGGGCTCAAACCACACCTTAACACCCCGACCCACTCACCCACCCACCCACCGACCCACCCACCCACACCTGTGGATGGGGCAGTTGTGGACGACCAGGTCAAATGGCTCCGGCTCTTGGTTGTGGCCCAACCTGACCTGCTGCTGTACGGGGCGCCCGTCAGTAGAGAACGTTTTCTCATCACAGAAAACGACCAGCTGCCAGAAGGAGAGCAGCTGGTCGACCTACTACACCAGCTGTACCATCCTCCTCTGCTACATGTTATGTGGCTCACCCTGGCTGGCTGGGTGGCTGGCTGGGTGGCTGGGTGGCTGGGTGGCTGGCTGGCTGGGTGGGTGGGTGGGTGGGTGGGTGTGAGTGCAGGTCAGCCTGGGTGGGTGGGTGTGAGTGCAGGTCAGCCTGGGTGGGTGGGTGGGTGTGAGTGCAGGTCAGCCTGGGTGGGTGGGTGGGTGTGAGTGCAGGTCAGCCTGGGTGGGTGTGAGTGCAGGTCAGCCTGGGTGGGTGGGTGTGAGTGCAGGTCAGCCTGGGTGGGTGGGTGGGTGTGAGTGCAGGTCAGCCTGGGTGGGTGGGTGTGAGTGCAGGTCAGCCTGGGTGGGTGGGTGGGTGTGAGTGCAGGTCAGCCTGGGTGGGTGTGAGTGCAGGTCAGCCTGGGTGGGTGGGTGTGAGTGCAGGTCAGCCTGGGTGGGTGGGTGGGTGTGAGTGCAGGTCAGCCTGGGTGGGTGGGTGGGTGTGAGTGCAGGTCAGCCTGGGTGGGTGTGAGTGCAGGTCAGCCTGGGTGGGTGGGTGTGAGTGCAGGTCAGCCTGGGTGGGTGGGTGGGTGTGAGTGCAGGTCAGCCTGGGTGGGTGGGTGTGAGTGCAGGTCAGCCTGGGTGGGTGGGTGGGTGTGAGTGCAGGTCAGCCTGGGTGGGTGTGAGTGCAGGTCAGCCTGGGTGGGTGGGTGTGAGTGCAGGTCAGCCTGGGTGGGTGGGTGGGTGTGAGTGCAGGTCAGCCTGGGTGGGTGTGAGTGCAGGTCAGCCTGGGTGGGTGTGAGTGCAGGTCAGCCTGGGTGGGTGTGAGTGCAGGTCAGCCTGGGTGGGTGTGAGTGCAGGTCAGCCTGGGTGGGTGGGTGGGTGTGAGTGCAGGTCAGCCAGGGTGGGTGGGTGTGAGTGCAGGTCAGCCTGGGTGGGTGGGTGGGTGTGAGTGCAGGTCAGCCTGGGTGGGTGGGTGGGTGTGAGTGCAGGTCAGCCTGGGTGGGTGGGTGGGTGTGAGTGCAGGTCAGCCTGGGTGGGTGGGTGTGAGTGCAGGTCAGCCTGGGTGGGTGGGTGGGTGTGAGTGCAGGTCAGCCTGGGTGTGTGTGAGTGCAGGTCAGCCTGGGTGGGTGTGAGTGCAGGTCAGCCTGGGTGGGTGGGTGTGAGTGCAGGTCAGCCTGGGTGGGTGGGTGGGTGTGAGTGCAGGTCAGCCTGGGTGGGTGGGTGGGTGTGAGTGCAGGTCAGCCTGGGTGGGTGTGAGTGCAGGTCAGCCTGGGTGGGTGGGTGTGAGTGCAGGTCAGCCTGGGTGGGTGGGTGGGTGGGTGTGAGTGCAGGTCAGCCTGGGTGGGTGGGTGGGTGTGAGTGCAGGTCAGCCTGGGTGGGTGGGTGGGTGTGAGTGCAGGTCAGCCTGGGTGGGTGGGTGGGTGAGTGCAGGTGTCCCATCTTACAACGCTAACTTGGTGTCCACAATATTTCTTGCCACAACCAATGTGTCTAATAGCCATCATCTTCCTGGCCCATCTTTCTGGGTCATGTTTACACCATCATTAATGTTCATCATCATCATCATCACTACACATACATGATGATGATCATGATGATGATAATGATATATTAACATTGTCATTTGAACAAGGTCAGGTACTCACGTGAGCATAAGACAACTTCTCTCACATTATATGAGTCGCCAATACAGCCGCCGCCATTAATGTCACCTAAAATAACGCCATCATTACTAATATTGTTGACTATATTTTGACCACCATCCAGGATGGTAGTGAACCACTGTGGGTGGCTGATGAGGCTCACCTGCCACAACACTAACAATACTCCAGCTACAACACACCTGGTGACGTCAACCTCCATGACGTCATCACTCCAGCCGGTACATTGCCTCAAGTAGTGACGTCATAGTCTGCAAAATGTTTTGGACAAATATCGCGGTATCTGGCAACTACCTCCTCCTCTCGCGTCCCCAGGTCTTCTTTGTCTTTGCAGAGTTTCTCTTCATAAAAAGCAATTCATAAATCCGTATTTTAAGTTTCATTCATTTTATAAGGTGGATGTGCTAGCTGACGCTGCCGCCTGTGATGCCAATGAACCAATAATGATGATAGATAAGTCACTTCCAAGGAGGGGCAGGAAAAGAGAGGGGGGAAAGAGCAAGAATTGTTAGAGGAAGTGAATTTTAGAGGGAGGAAAAGAGCCAGGCTTAACCCAGCTTGCATAGGAAAAATAGGTTAAGAAGGGCGGAGATGATGAGTGGAGGGCAAGGTTTTATTTTGTTTATCTATTTATTCATTTTTTTATCACTTTATGTTATTTTATTTTTCTGTATTTCTATTTTAATTATTTATTTATTTATTTTTTTCTTCAAGGGATATAGGAGGAGATGGATCGTATCTCTGGCCGATGGACACTGATTTTACCAAGGCGTTCCCCGCACGGACTTAGCAGCAAGATCTATTTAGGTTTTTAGTTTTGTAATATATTGGCACTGGATGTTGTCCAGGTTGTATATTAAACATGTTACCTGGGTGATCTATTCCCAGGAGATTGTTGAAGTAATCAATCCAGTGAGTATGATGTATTTGAAATCGCTCTACTTGTCTTTCAAACAATTTCCTCCAGTAGATGTTTAGAGGAGGGATTCGTGCTCTCTCATGAAGTTCTATGTTCCTGATGAACTCGTGCCACTTGATGTTAAAAACCCAACGTAGAGCTTTGTTCTGAATGATTTGGAGTGCACGGATGTTGGATTTGGCTCCGAGTTCCAGAGCTGAAGGGGCGTATGTGATAAGAGGTCGTATTAATGCTTTGTAGTGGTGCAATTTGGATTTGAATTGCGCCTCTCTGAATCTATACAATTTTGGGAGCTCCGCTCTCGCAATAGCCGCTCTACACTGTATATGTCGGTTCATTCTCAGGTGTACATCATAGTTTAGGCCAAGGACAGTGTTGTGTTTGAGATGGGAATGGGTAAATGTCGGTGTATACGGGAGTGTAGGTACACATTAGTTATGTTGTATCTCTGACGTACATTAAAGTAGGATATGTTGGATTATGCAGGATTTTAACTCCCAGAGAGAAACGTGGTCAATTTCCTGTTGGGTTCTATTGATTAAGTGTGTGAGGGTTCTGGCTCTGATTAGCTGTGTGACATCATCTGCATATTGGAGAGTGATGGAGTCCAGGTGTATAGGATTGGGAAGATCATTTGTGTAGAGTGTGTGGAGAGTGGGGGCCAGCACGGAGCCTTGGGGTACACCGGCATTAAGGAAGAAGTAGTTTGAGTAAATGTTTCTGTATTTGATTCGGGTTTTTCTGTTGCTAAGATAGTTAGAGAGAAGCTTAATGGTGGGTCGTGGGAGTTGGAATTGGGTGCTTAGTTTATACCTCAATCCATCGTGCCACACGGTGTCAAAGGCTTTTTCAACATCTTTTGTGATGAGTGCGGTCATTTTGTGTGTCCGCGTGTTGTTTCTTATGTAGTTCGTAATGATGTTGAGTTCATCTTGTGTGGAGCGATGTTGATGAAAGCCAAACTGTTTGTGTGAGAGTAGGTTGTTGTTTGTAAGGTGTTGTCTAAGTCTGTTGTTTATGATTCTTTCAAATGTCTTCCCAATGGACTCAAGTAGGCTGATGGTCTGTAGTTCATGGGGTCTCTGTTGGATTTGTTGGGTTTAGGTATCATTGTGGTTGTTGCCGTTTTGAAGGCCGCGGGAAAATAGCCAGAGGCTAGTGCCACATTGCCGACACTTTTATAACCCCACAGTTACACTGCTCCGCTTATTCTAGATGCTTCCAAAAACACCAGCAAAATGTTATGTTATCTTGGAGGGAATGAAATTATAGAGAACTTACAAATTTGCTGTGACCAAGCTTGAGGTGAGTGGGTATGAAGGAGTGAGAGGGTGGGCTGGAGGGGCTGAGGAAAGATGCCACATGTCCCAAGATTAATATCAGTTGCTCACCTGTAATTGCTAAATAAAACAAAACATTGGTTCATAGTATCCTAAATTACTAAGCAACGTCCCTACTATTCATAAAATGTTAAATTGTTTCTGCCATGCAACGTCATGATGTGCGTAAATTGTTTCTGTTATGCAACGTCATGATGTGCGTAAATTGTTTCTGTTATGCAACGTCATGATGTGCGTAAATTGTTTCTGTTATGCAACGTCATGATGTGCGTAAATAACTAACTTTTCCAATAGGCGGCAACACCTACTTGCTGGCTACACATTACCCATCCCAGCCCAACACCACACCCAGTCCCTCCTTCCCACCAACAGCGACCTTGAGAACTGTTAAATGCCCATCTGTTTACAACCAGTGTTGAAGCTTATGTGTAAAACATTAATTTTGTCTGTATTCCTCCACCCAGCTGCCTCACTCCCTCCCATACCAGCCACGCTTGGTCCACCTGCCTTGAGCGCGTGTCGCCCACCCTTACACTGTCTTCCTCTCACTGGAAATTAATTCATTGTATTATTATTATCATTTTATTTCATTTTATTATACTTTGTCGCTGTCTCCCGCGTTAGCGACGTAGCGCAAGGAAACAGAAGAAAGAATGGCTCAACCCACCCACATACAAATGTATATACATACACGTCTACACACGCACATATACATACCTATACATTTCAATGTATACATATAAATGCATACAAAGACATTTACATATATACACATGTAGATAATTCATACTTGTTGGGTTCATTCGTTCCCGTCGCCACCCCGCCACACATGACCACCCCCTTCCCCCGTAGTTGCGCGAGTTAGCGCTAGGAGAAGACAACAAAGGCCACATTCGTTCACACTCAATCTCTAGCTGTCATGTATAATGCACCGAAACCACAGCTCCATTTCCACATCCAGGCCCCACAGAACTTTCCATGGTTTACCCCAGACGCTTCACATGCCCTGGTTCAATCCATTGACTGCCCGTCGGCCCCGGCATACCACATCGTTCCATTTCACTCTATTCTTTGCACGCCTTTCACACTCCTGCATGTTCAGGCCCCATTCACTCAAAATCTTTTTCACTCCATCTTGCCACCTCCAATTTGGTCGCCCACTTCTCCTCGTTCCATCCACTTCTGACACATATATCCTCTTGGTCAATCTTTCCTCACTCATTCTCTCCATGTGACCAAAACATTTCAAAACACCCTCTTCTGCTCTCTCAACAATCCTCTTTTTATTAACACACATCTCTCTTACCCTATTATCACTTACTCGATCAAACCACCTCACACCACATATTGTCCTCAAACATCTCATTTCCAGCACATCCACCCTCCTGAGCACAACTCTATCTATAGTCCACGCCTCGCAACCATCTAACATTGTTGGAACCACTATTCCTTCAAGCATACC